>NW_019416483.1:386399-456780 GCF_000390285.2 Anoplophora glabripennis | reverse complement strand
AAAAATTAATAAAATTTTTAAATAATGATGAAAGCAGAACACCTAGGCTACAGAAAAATAAAATTGTTTATCATGTATTAAAAAACTTTCTGAATGTGAACATATTTGAAAATTTGCATGAACATCAATTTGATAATTTGCCTAACAATTGTAATCATTTAATAGAACTTGTAAGGGCTGAATGTGAAAAGTATATCGATGTACGAATAAATCATGAAGTCAAATTATTTAATTCGGTAAAATCTACGAAAAGACAAATATTAAATAAATTAATATTATTTAGAGGATAATAAATATATTTAAATTATTTTGTAGTTTTAGTTAATATGACACTAAAATATACTATTTTCTGAATTACAAACATAAAATTGAATATTTGTCATGAGATGCAATATAATGTTTAATAAGTATGTAATAAAAATATTACTTAATCCGGATCTGCTTAAAGATGCGCGCGATCAGATTGCCTTCCACACTCCACTTCCCCGGATTTTGCATTCACTGGTACGCGTGCATTGGAATTAGATACGGCCAGTCTAGGTGGTCTGTGATTAAAACCAAAGCATGGTTGCGCATGGTCAGTTTAAGACATTCATATTGGTGACGCTCATATTTATAAATGTAAAAGAAAGTAACTGCCAATTTCATCAATGTCAAAGCAAATACAATTATAAGAAAATAACTAAACGTAAAAAGAGTATTGAGTGCGGAAAGTGTTAGGAAAAAAGACAATTTAGTCGATAAAATTGGATTTGAATGTGTCGTGCGTGCATCGAAAATGGTGGTGGACATTTTGAGTTTGTTTTGTACTTGCGCGTTTAAAAATTACTGGATTTTGCCTTTTGGTAGGTAAGTACCTAAATTATCTTTAATACGTATGATTATTTGGACGACCTGAATCTTCGGGTACTTTAATTACATATTTACAAATTCATAATTTGATTAAAAGTTAAGTTTCTGCTTTAAGAGATTCATAATTACTAAAATTCGAGCTAAAATTTAAACACAACACTATCTTCGTACTATTTTATTTTAATTATTTAAAAACTGGAAAACAATTGTCTTGAAATTTACTAAATGTTTCACAATAATAGTTGTTTACCTTTTTGTTATTCCAGGACAAGTCTGCCGCATGCACATGTGGTGTGCATCAGCTGTGTAGCATTAAGTTAATCGCTGTTGTCACGTTGTGATGAAAGTCCCCAATATTAATACTCGCTGTATCTTGAAAACTTTTTATCTTACGCTCCTGTAATATACAACTTTTTTTGTTCATTTATGATTACTCTATCTCATGCTGAAGTAATGGCAGTCAAACTTCTTACACCCTGTATATTGAGTATTCTCTACATTACAGTGCTATTTGTTAAAAGCGTTCCAGGTATTTAAAATATCTATCACCTTATGGCATTTATATTCTACGGCATTATCAAATTTGACTGAAATAATAACAGATTGATCATCAGTATTGATTATGGGTATAGTGTCCGGTTCATTGGCGTATAAAATAAACAGTTAAGTGCTTAAATATAAAGTACATTGTAAAAATAATATATTAGTACAGATTTTCATATATTTTACCACACGACCTATTGTTCATAATACCTGATTGCATTAGCAGTAGTATACACAATATAAATCAAGTAAAACAAAAATTCCTGATCAGTGGACAATGTTTGAGTACTCATTAATTAAATTAAATTAAATATATATTTTGCATACTATGCAAATACATTATACTATCAGAATTATTTACTTTGAAAATATACATTAAAATAATGGACATTTAATTTTAGGCCTGTTATTATAGCATAAAAATTCTGCAAGCCGTAATTTGCATCGTATAATTCAAGTTATTACCAATTTGTCGACCTCTCCTGTACCGGGAGTTAAAACATAAAAGCTCTTCCCGTAGCCCAGAGCATTTTCATCTTCCATGGGCGTTTCTTTTATTAAAAGCTTTTTATATCACAACAGTAAAACCACTTTCTCATACTTATGTCAATTGTTCTTGCGGCATTAATGTACTGTGCGGTCGCAGCCTTCTATTGTGTTACGGCCAGAGCCAACTCTGCCCTCTTTTCGAGCTAAAGCTCATTATCCTTTAGATTGGAATTTTAACTTCTACGAACGAAACCTCCGCGATCATTCAATTTACCCGAAAATAGGTTTAATCTTAATTGTTCGTTTGTTCC
Source organism: Anoplophora glabripennis (assembly GCF_000390285.2). Classification (NCBI taxonomy): domain Eukaryota; kingdom Metazoa; phylum Arthropoda; class Insecta; order Coleoptera; family Cerambycidae; genus Anoplophora; species Anoplophora glabripennis. Next base: position 454,585 of record NW_019416483.1, on the reverse strand, counting down.
TGTTTTAAATATTTTTGTACGGAGTATTTCCGGAAATGATTTTTAGATATTAACTTAAAGAGTAGGTATCGATATCCTGGAATTAAGGATAATTTCGAAATACAAAACATTAATACAATTCAGAATGCATTAACGTTTAAGTAATAATTATTCAATTATCTTTAATTATCTGATAAAATATTCGGTGTACCTATATTCGTTTTACTGTAAATAAATAAATACCTACTTATCAAAATAGGACTAACGATAATCGTTTTAAATTATGTAACTGTTTCGATTCCTTAAAATCATTAATAAATATCTCCCACAGTTGGTACAAAATTGTGGATTCGGTCACATATAAAAATCTGTTTTACAGACACTAAATCGTCTTGTAAAAATTTATAACTGGAAATGTGTATGCAATATTCTCTAATCTGCTTTAGCCTGCTGTCAGTTATCAACTTCTTCATAGTAAGACAATTTTTTTTTGAAATTTCGATAGGGAAATAAGTACCTAGAATTTATATTCACTGGATGTACAAATTCAAGCACTGACTGTTGTGGCTAAACGATGATAAATTAAAAAAAAATCACTTGCTCTGGAAAATATTGAACGAAATGTTGAGAACAAACTGTTGCGTCCATATAACGCATAAGCATAAACAACAGTATTTTAAATCATAGTTTTTATTTGATTGTGAGTAATATTTGGTTTTATTGAAATAGTAAATAGCTTTAGACCTCCTGAAAACGTTGGGAGAGAATAGTTGATAGGCATATAAGGGACGGGGTGTTGAGGGCAAATCCTCTGCACGGGTACCAATACGCCTATCAGGCAGGCAGATCAGTCGACACAGCCCTTCATAGGNCGCTCCTTGGGGGACCCTATTTGGAACCCAAGGAACTGAGAGAAGTGTCAGCAAAGAAGCTTTTGGACTTTGTAAAAAGGACAAATCTACTTGCTGAATAGGACTGATAGTGGGACGCACAATAGGCCTAATTAGGCCGCAGTGCTATGGGACTTTTCAAGGACCAACCACTAGATGAAGATGAAGATGAAGAAATAGCTTTAGAGATATATTTGCTGTATAGTTAACAAAATTCGATAGTCTTATTGTATCATTCTTGACGTCTGTCAACATAGGAAGTATATTTCCAGGTTACACCAGCAAATTAGGCAGAAATGCCCAGGATCTAATGGACAAACTGACCACCGCGAAAGCTTATATATGTTTGCTATGAGGCAGTTTTGGAAGAACTTCATGGAGAGCTCGAAAGAATAGACTGAGAATTTACTACACGTGGCAAAAATAAGCACCAGATGGATATCAGTTTTATGAACAAGCTGAAAGATCAGCTATAGATTCACTCTTGTCCCTAGATCTGCCAAATATCTACATAGAAGTCATCCAGAAGGTCTTAGTATATGCAGCATCCCATGTATACTCGTATATGGCAAAGTATGTACTGGTTAAACCGGGAAGACAAGTTAGCATAGTTAGTTAGTTAGCAGTTAGCTAGCACCAGAATAGATTCACGTTACGGCTTGTAACTTTAAACCAAATGCCGGAATGAAGACACAAGAAATATAAGTATCGACCAGAGGGCGTAATCTTCTCTGAATAAATGCATCGGTACTTATCTTGTTCAATTACTTTTACTAATTTCGCTTCACTTTCCAATCTGAGCTACGAACAGTATCCAGCCCATCTACACAATGGCAACCCCAGCAAAACTAGTTACTGATGTTTGCGGAAACCTCCATATGAAGCCCAAGTCGCGGAGCGACAACAGCATATATCAGTACGAGTCGAACAAATCTGGAGGCAACAAGTTCAAATTTACGTCCACTCTGATCTTATCTCATCATCTCGCCTACAATAAAAATTATTAACAAATTTTTGCAATTCAAAACAAAGTTTCTGTTTTCTTTACAAGCGCGTTGCTCAATGCCTAGATACCCCCCCAGAAACGAAGACTCCATGGAATACAATCAAACTCCAAGATGCTTTCAAATCAAGGTACTCTCAAGAGATCTCCAAAAGTACTTAGGCAGGGCAAAGCCTGCAAACTACTGCTTAGGCAAGACAAAGCCTACAAATACAGTGTTGTAGATACCAGAGTGCTCATATTTGAAGTGTTCAAAAAATTTTAGTGCAAAAAGGCACAATTCAAAGTCTCCGGATAAGCCAGTGCCATACTAAGGGTGTATTCAGGTTATAGGCGAATAAATCAAAGCGTAGACCATACCTCTAGGCAGAACACCTCGCCAAACATAAAAAACAACCGACCAGCAAAACGCTCTGTCCCCCAAATATCTATTCTGCCATGAGAGAGGTGTCCGACAATTTCTGTTCATTCTCTGCACACACGGATTTTGTTAAAAGCGCCCGTTGTCCTCAAAATAGAGATCTGGAAAAAGTGAAACCGCGACAATACATTTACTAAAAAAAATTATCATTTCTATCTCGTTTCTATTTTAAAATAGAATAGAAAACTATTTTGGTGCAATAATTTTTTATACAAATTGATCTGTAGGTATATACGAAAAGGTGGTATAAAATATTTAGATTTTTAATATGTATGTTGATGACTACATTTACAAGTTAATTAAAAATTTCAGAATATAGTACATAAAACAATCAGCTACTAAATTAAAAATGATAATATTTCAATTTTCAATAATTACCTACATACGAATGTTAGTTAATAATTAAATTTAATTGACCGTCTCAAATTTCCAATACGTTCTTGCAAATTAGGTGCAATGTCATTATTAATATAATAAATGATAACACAATATTACACATACCAACAATTTGATTTCCTTTAAAGCAGAACATATGGCGCAAAGTTGCCCATATTTCTACATTTTAAACGCCTGCAGAACTGAACATATTTTTTCTTTTTCCATCCATTTACTTCACATTGAATTAATGGAAAGTTTCTTTTGGAAGAGCGGTTTTATCGTAAAATTCCTTTCTGATTTTACTAAGATCAATAGGAGTTGCAGGAAATAATTCAGTTCGGGGCACAATATCTATAGAAACTTCAATATAAAATGCCACCGTTTCGCTATTAAAATTTCTTATAGTTCAAAAACTAAAGTAACAACTTTTAATAAAGTTCAAAGTACCGTATGGCGAGTAATAAAGGATATTCAATTTTCCAACAATTTCCACGTAGAGGCACACCTTGTAACTGGAAAATGCGGATAATCCATTCTCTCTTTGTCTATTTCAAGTTATGGATCGGTGTAAAGTGCAAAGGTCAAAGGACCTGAAATATTTCAATTAAGGCATACAGAGGATATGAGCTAATAAAGAGTAGTTCACGCAACCACTCCATTCATAATATGAGGTTGGTTAATAGTACTTTCGAACATTTCTATTTATTTTGAGCTTTACATGAAAAACTGCTGTGCGATATCTCGGGTGTTACGATTCAGATCTTCTTCGACGATATCTAAAATCATCTCCTCGACATTTAAGATTCTTAGTGGCCGCCCTGGGTCACCATCGCGACCTCGACGCGGTTGTACTTCACCGGTGTCCAAAACTCTTTGTGCTACAGCAACAAATATCAGGATATCTTGCACAAGCTCTGTGGGCATTTTCGTTTGCTTCGCCATAAATTATGAGCATATCATAATATTCGCGATTGCTAAATAAATGTGCCATTTTCAAAAGAAAACTTGGAAATACGGCTATTAAATGTACTCTCGAAAAACGGCACAGCAATCACTACATCAATGTATTACAAACTAACTTTAGAAAACAGTCCGGCTTCTTACGAAACCTACAAACTCGTAAAAAGTGTTACAGAATTTTTTGTAAGTACTCGCCGCGATAAAATACATGTATTTCAGCAGTTCCAAAACAGTTTTAAACACAGTTTTAATTAGCTTTTTTCTCTATGACCTTAAACTTTCGATACAAGTTTGTGACATCAGTTTTTGCTCCTTTCTTACCCCTTTAAATTTTTGACATAACTTCATTAACACCTTGTATATTAGTCAATAAATGGAATTAACCAAATGCAATATGTGGTATGTAATAAATTTATTATGTGTTAGATGAGGATTAGGAACAAAATCAATCGAAATTCATAATCTGAAAAGTTGCGGATATTGATATCTACGTAAAAAGCCCAACTACTGTTGTGTAGTATAACAAATTTATTGTTCAATATGGTTTATTTGCAAATGCAAAATAAACGGTAATTTGAATTATATTTTATACGCTGAAAAGGAAAGGTGAAGATGATATATCTAAAGCTGGCTGCATATAAAGCAATGACTTGCCGAATGTAAACAATTCTAAAGGGCGAATGAGCGGTCGAGAATGCGAATTTATGTACAGATATGCTGGAGTACACACTTTGTCAAATGTAAACAAATGCCGTATCGTGTGAACGGTGCAAATCGAAACATATGAAAGAATGTTTTTATTTACGAAATATTCGCCAAAACTATACTAAGACTATATGGTTTGAACTAGTGAACAAATGAATGTTGTTTTGTATGTGATGGTTCGCTCATTAGATGGGAAACGAGAATTTTCAAATAAAATGATTCTGTCCAAATATACGAACATCACTATCAACACTTCAAATATGTGTTTATATTTCATATATGTACATCGTGTGGATAGATGCGTTGTAGAATGTCTTCAAATGTGATGAAAATTATTTCTACCTACTTAATTGAGGGTATAAATACATCACCCTGCTTCTAATTGACATTCTAATTCTAACAAAGTAATGAAGTAATTTTTAACCAATAAACTATATTTCAGACAACATTAAATTTCAAATCAAAATATAATGTCTAACAATAAGTATTATTATTTTTTAGTATATCATATATTTCTTTAAATCACAGTTCCACTAAAATCAGTTAAATATATACATATGGTGTTTTTTTAAGTCCATGCCATAATTTCTGAAGGCTGTTCCATGGATAGTTTTAAAACAAGAAGCTTTAAACTCACAGATTTTTAAGGGAGATAATATTAAATGTACACGATTATTTAATAATAATTAACCATTTTTTCTCACGCTTATTAGATTTAACAGTTCCACTTGACTCTAACATAGCTCAACATTTATATTTCAAACATACGTAGTTACTTACTACAAAAACAAATGTAAAATAGATGTGACTTCCCATATGAATAAATTTATTTCAGGCCTTCTAAAAGAGTGTTTTACTTAGTAATTTGGCAAAGTACCTAAAATATCTCCATGCAAATTTTCTTTTGAATATAAATTGGGTGCTGCGGGATTATAATTCTCTGTCTTCCTGAAAGTAACCGCATTTTTATAAAACGTTCTAGATCATTCGTAAGAAAATAGGTCACATTATTTGTGATTGCACGGGAATGCAGGAATTTACATTTTGAAGTAGACCAATATTAGTTTTCAAAGAAGTAGTAGTATTTGTAATTTGCGAGATCTACTTAGAATTTGAAATTTTAATTAAAATACGTCTTTAACAATTGCGGCAATAATAATAACCCATCACTACTAGTACTGCCAAATTGTAATGAAGTAAGAATGTGAAAACCTAAACTTATAGACATATTTTGTACCCATATAAATTATCTCTGATCGCCGCTTCGCAGTAATATTTATTTATTTTTAATATGTGAATTACAACAATTATCGTTATTGTCATTATAATAGACTAGATATCAATTATTAAGTTAACAATTAAATTAATGACTGTCATATTGTCAAGTTTTATTTTGAGAAAGATACTCGGACAGACTGATGCAGCTATGACATTATTTTTTTTATAGTAGAAAGTGTTGAAGTAAAATTGCTTCAAAACTCAGGTTAGGTATGGTTTCGTTTCAACTCATCAGGTAAACTGATGTACATGTACTTCGTCGATTTTTAAAGATGACAGTTTTGTTAATAACCCAGAACAAGCGTACATCGGTATGTATAAATGTTACACCTTCATCATTCAAAATAATCTGTTCTCAACTTTGCAGTGTGAGAGATTGTCCGTCCATCGTTCATCGTTTTAAAATTTTAATCGACGGGTAAAGAGTTTTTTAATGAACCTACATGTACAGCTGTAGACGAAACAGAGTTTCTGATCTAAACCGATTAAACAGGTTTTCAAAACTTTTTTAACACTTGCTTAAAAATTAGACATCTCTCTGGGTAGTTTAATAAATACATATTTCGTGTACCACGGCTATTTTTTTATTAAAAAATAGCAACTTTAAATGCATCTAGTTAAGAAAGGAAAATGTCAAACATATTTAAATATTTTTTGTTTCACTTTATTGGCGGACAAAAATTTTTATATTAATGTTTTCAAGATAGTCGTTTAAAATAGCTTGTTTTGTTTACTCTTACAGTGAGCATTTTTTAATTATTTCTGAATATAATTTTCATTAAAGTTAATAGAAAAAGTCAAAATAGATAAAAAAAATTAAATTGTCAAAAACAATGCATATTGATTCAAAGAACAATTTTGAAAATAAAACAATGTTTTTATAAAACCTATAGGTCTGCATTTTCATTAACAAAATCTAATGTATACAAATCCTTAAAACTAAACTCACGTTATTGTCTCTTTTTCCCCAGATACTGCAGAATTTCTCTGGCGTTAACTTTCTTGCGCTGTTTTTCTTATAAAATTTTACTTGTAGATTTATAACTAGAGCTTGGGACTCGGTCGGATGATCATAGCCGTCGCGTGAGCCTTTTGCTACAGCGCAACGTACGAAACCGGTAATAACAGCAGTTATTGGCTTCGCGTTTGCTTCGTATATACGTGTTTTAATATTCTAATAATGTCGAACTCGCCAAGGGGTAAAAAACGACCTTTCGCTGATAAAGTACGCAAATTTATTAATTTTTATTTACACCTACCTGTTTATTTATTTGTTTACGACGAACACGCCTATGACTAGCCGACAAAAACCTCGAGCTCAATTTATAACCTTACATCTTTTACTTTTTATCATATTAATTCAGAGTTTATTTCAATTGTTTTGCTTATTTGGCAGATGTGAAATGCCTTATATAAACCTTGCAAATATTCCTAGACTGCCATTTATAATTAAAATTCTTATAGAAAATTCTTCCACTATACAGAATCTGTTTAAATCTGCTATTATTTTTTCTACACTTCTTAATATATTCTGTTCAATTACGATTATATTTTCTAAGCTTCTTGCACACTCCCTTTCACGTCTTAAACAAACATTTTCCTCACAACTTCTTTTACATTTTCCTCTATAAATAGTTTTCCTAATTCTTCTTTGTATAGCAAATGTTATTTCGCTTGTTTTCTTTTATTTTGTTAATTAACTTATGAATTTCTATTGGAACTATGAAAATTATGGTTAATATGTTTGAAAATTTAAAAAGCTTTTCCTTCTGCATGGATGTGTCTCAAAACAGAATATCTTTCTATAAAAGGTATATAACTTCTTATATTTCGACGACTGCTGTTATATATTTTGTGTGAATTGGTTTTTGTTAGTTTAAACATTATATATTTCTATTCCATGAATTTGATATATGCATCTTTCTATTTCGGCTTTGTGAAAATTTGACATTTGTGCTTTTCCTTATCATTTTTAACTTAAATTTCGTTTCTATAAATTTATCTACTTATTATTTGTATCTTCCTATACTGCATGTTGAAAAGCATTTTTCGAGAATGTTAAGTACGACCTCTTTCCACATAACAAAATCGCTACCCGTATATATAAAATGATTATAATAATTAGTAATTGAAAATAAAAATCGACAGATCGGAGCCTTTTCCTATAAAAAAAGGTATGTGGTACCTGTGGTGTATGAACTGTGTGATATTAAGAATAATAGGATTTTAAAAATTACATATATATTTATAAAATCAAATCTTTTCACTTTCTTTAAGCCCTCTGAATCATAGAGCCCCTAAACTGCTAGGGGGTGATGTTTAAGGACGAAATTTAGTGCATTGGTCTGTTTTGCAACCGAAAATCAATTTTACTGTCGTATTTAAAGACAAAACCCGACAACACATTTTGGAATATTATAACAGTAAAAAAAAAATATGTTTTTATGCGAAAGGAGTAGAAAATGCAGGATATATCCCAGGATATCCTTAGGGCTTTAATATGGAAATATATCAAAATAAGTTTATTTAAAACTCTTTCAGATATTATTTATAAAAGAGGAAATATAAGTTTTCGGTATAGGTTTTCTCTTGATAGCAACAAATTGATGTACACCTAGATGTCTGGTTGGTATAAGAGATACATAGAAAACCTATTATAGATAATACACTTATTTGTATAAATAAGACCATCAGACAATTCTAAACTAAATAAAATTATTTCGCTTTTCTCGGGATTATGTTAATATTGTTGCAGACGACAAAATAAAGTTATTCAAGTCACAGAGAATTTTCCTATACAGATTTGGAGAAACCATTTCTAGTAAAACCTATAATTAGCAGCGTACCATAAATAAAGAAGTTATTTATTTTTTATTAATATTTCAACAATTAGTGGCACTAAAAATGCTACTCTCATTTTTTCTTTATTTTGATAAGAGGAATCAGTTTTCTAAGCCTTTGGCAATTGTACTATGTGTCAAACAGTCAGTTGCATGTAAAAGTTTAAAAGAGTTAAATTGTTTCTCCCAAACAATACAACATTCTTCTAGTTTGAATCTAATCAAGCTAGAGCGTCTATTTTGTGACTACCTACATCTGTTTGGCGGAGACTTCGACCACGTGTCAATGTGATCGTATCTTAGGGATATACCGTATGTATCACAAATTCTAAGGTATAAGGCGATTTAACTAAACTTACCTTTATTCAAAGTTGCTTCATTTATTCCCTAGATGTTGTTAAAACCGGTTAAAAGTTTTAGGGTTCTTTTTTTAGATATCTATAAAACGCATATTGTAAATTAAATTTGGTACGCTAGTGTATGTAATTGCCACTTTTCGCCAAAATAATTGCATTTACAGAAACTGAAAATATCCCTCTCCTAGGTTTTAGGTGTTTAGGTACTTATTTTGTATAGATGAGGGTCTTTTTCTATTATATAAATGTTTCATATTTCTAACAATGTTCGTGTAATTATTTGTTATCGTCATATTATTGTTTTCGACACAAGTTTAATTAAAGTGTCTTGAAAATTGATTTATTTAATTGTAAAAATGTGAAATGCTTAATGGAGTTTTAAACTTACAATCGATGTTCTTTCTTTAAAATTACTTTAAACTCGTTTCAGTAACATACAATTCAGTCAGAAAATAAAACGATATCGAAGTCATCTCACGTTTCTTCCATTTTGTAGGTAGTGACTTTAACAAACTCAATTAATAAGTTTCTGTGATTATTATTCCTATCTGTGGGAGATTAAATTAGGTTAATTCAACAATTAACTGTTCAGAATTTGCAGTTTTCCGAAATAGTGTCATTTTCCATTTATTTTTATGAAAGAGCATTCGATTACAAGCTTCTTAGCTCCAAGTATTATTTCTACGTCGTTTTTATTGTGAATTAAACAAATATTTGATGAGAATTAGATGAAATTTATATCGAAAATCAACGGAGACAAATAAAGCAATGAATTTAGCGAAAATCGTTAAAAGTACGAAACATTTGCAAGGGAGGATAAAAATTAGAAAATCCCTTTTCTACTTGATTAGAGGAAAAAAAGCATACAGTGTGTTCAAATTTGTCCAAATTTAAGTGTTTTTTTTGCACATAAAGCCTTCTTAAAAGTACTTGGTGAACATGTCACTATGAGCAAATTATAAATCAAAGCTTGTATGATTTTTGTTACCAAAATCATATTAGCAATTGGTTTTATTTAAAAATATGGCAACACAGTATTGTCCTACATCACTTAGGAGCCCTAAGTTTTAAGTTTTATAATTTTTTTTTTATCCATAACTTTCCTACAAAGCATTGAAACTACTGAAGTAGGAAATATTTTAGTATGGTTGTCTCGGAGACCTTGGAATTAAACGAAAATATGTGTCCTGTCTACATTTTCCAATTAATTCTAAGGCCTCTTAGCAAAACCAAACAATTTTTCTCGATATCAGTAATTTGAAGGTTTTGTAGGAATGTTATGGATAAATTGCATGAAATTAAAACTTTAGGAGCTTTTAAGAGAACCATTATGCTGCGTTGCCATATTTTACCTTACAAGAATCGCTAATATTTCTGAAAAAATTACACCGAACTCATAATAGGTGATGGACTTATAATTGCGTCATACTTAATACATTCGCTAAGTACGTTTACAAAATCATATATTAAGACAAATTTTCAATCAAATAGCACAGCTCAGTTAAATTTTACAATATTGTTACATGTCAAAGTTAAACACGATGTATTTCTTTAAATTTACCAGTTCTGTAAATGCAATTATTTCGGATGCTATGTCGAATAGAGATATTCATATTCATACCAAATTTCATTTTATTCAAAGTCCTTTAGTTATTTGGAAAAAACTAAATTTCTTTATCAACTTTAATGTCCTCTAGCGGCTAAATGAAGCATCTTTGAATAGAAGTTAGTTTAATTAATCTGTTTTATTTTTACTCTATATGCAGAGATATTCATATAATATTTGGTTGACCGTCTACTAGATAAAAATGGTAAAGACAAAAGTTTTAGGAAATTTTCTGAATATTTATAAAAAAATAAATGATACATTTCGGATATATAAACCAAACTTGTATTTTTTTGGAACACCCTGTATACTTGTCGCATATGTATTTGCTTTGAGAGTTCCACAATTCAAGAATGCCACGGAACTAGTGCATATATTTTTCCATAATTCAGTTTACTACATATTTTTAAATATTTTATATGTTTATATATTAAGAAAAGATACTATACTGTAAATGCTGATTTATAATAACTGCATTGTGTTCTATAAAAACAGCAATTTTTTAAGTATTCTTATTCTATTCTATTCTATCTTTTTTATGAAGAGATGAATTTTATGATAACTTGATCTCAATATACTTAGTTATTTTTATGGGGGATTCTGAAAGATAAGAGCAAACAAAGAACAATCTAATAATTTATATGTTCAACGGGAGGAAATATTGAATGAATTTAGTACTATCAATGAGATGCGTAAGAGAAAGTCATCAAATACCTTCTATCCAGTCCGTATGATATTTGTTGAGGTAGAATTCCAAGAAGATCCTACGTCATATATTGGAATTAACCGCATTTGACACCCGAGGTAGAAAGACATTGACGGCGGGGCGTTTATTGCACCAGCTTGCAGTGCGTACTGTATTTTGCCGTTATGAAGGAGTGTTTCTTCGTAAGTGTATAGTCTGTGCATTTTCAGTGTAATTTCTTCTTAAAATAAATCAATGATGGTGAAATATAAAAGAAAGAAATTATACCGGGTGGCCCAATTAAAACAGTCCACCTGCAATATTTAACAGGTCGATTTTGCTTTCAATCTATTGATCATAAATCCGGGGTTTTCCGGAAAAACCTGTTGCACTGAAAATATTTCAGGTGGACTGTTTTAATTGGGCCACCCTATATATATTTACCTTATACCTATATATTTTAATAATCTGAAAATAGCGCGGAAAATTTCAAGGCAAGCCCCGGCCGCTGAAAATTGTTGCAGTAGTTCCGATAACAGAACTTTATTGGTTTATTCTTTTCTTGGAATTCTATCTCAACAAATATTGTATGATCTGTAACAATTTTTTTAACAGAGAGTTTAAGAAACAAACCAAAATATTGTGCAAACTACAGAGCATATATGTATATGACATTGTAATCAGAAAAAATAGGGGAATGCAAAAAACATAAAAAAGTAAAGGTTTGGTTTATATTTCCAAAATGCACCATTTCATTGTTTTTGTCATATTTCTTTGAAATTGCACGAAAATTTCCTAAGATTTTAGCCTTTAACCGCTTTCGATAGATAAAAAGGTAACAAAGGCAAGTAAGGTAGGTATTCTATATGAATAACGTTAACAGATCTGATGGGAAAATTCAAAATTCACTTACAGTACGCTCCCCGTTCTGCCTGGTCTCCACGAAAAGGCTGGGATCCCGGATTTTCTGCCTGCAGGCGTTGTGTCTTTTCAGCTTAGCACAGCCGCTGCCAGCAGACCTGAAGCTTCCATTGCCGCATGACCTGGGCCGTCCATCTTCCGAACTAATGCTTTGTGGACGGCGGCGGCTGAAAGTTAATATTCATTTCATTAATACAGATAAATTTTTCAAGGAAAGTTTTCAGGATGAATGGGCGCTAGGTGCAGGGGATAATATCCTTAAATTCTGTTTTATTTAATTACATATAACAAGTAAAAAATAATTTATGACAAATATTTACCAATAAAGATCCATTCCTCAGGATAGAAGTCAAAAGGACATTATTGAATATAAATCTACTCCCTGTTACCGCACTAGTACTTTTTTCATTTATTACCGCCAATGTGTTTTCCGTTAGTTTTGTCAATTATTTTTCTGTTTCATATTTGCATACCAATTTGTGCAATCATGTAAATTCCATTAATCTTCAGAAGTTCCGCAAGGTCAATCCTGGGGCCACTGCTGTTTGTTATTTTTATTAATGACTTAACTGAATGCGTCGGTGTCAATGACATAACTTACTCTATACGGATGACCTTAAGCTGTTTTTAGTTAAATCTTCTACCGATTGTACTAAATTACAATATAATCTTGATATATTACATAGTTGCTGTTTATACATACAGGGTAGGCCATTAGTATGAGAAAGTAAAATAACTCCCTTGTTATTCATAATACAGAAAAAATGTTTATATAAAAGTTGTACAGGATCAAAAAACCTAAAGGACAAAATTAATTTAAAACATACAGGGCGATGAGTAAAAACGGGACACGCCAAATATCACATTTTTTAAACGGAACACCCTGTATATTTTTAAATATATGGATTTCTGAGAAAATTCTATATATGGCAATATAAACAGTTTAATATTTTAGTGCAGGGTTGCCAAGTTATGTAGAAAATTCTTCGAATTTTGGAAGAACCATGACCTCGAAGAAGTTGTATTATTTTAACTACAGACACTTGGAGCAAAAATATTTGACAGTGTCATAGGCAAATGTTAGGCAAAGACTCCTATTTTAGCTAATATCGATAATTTTATACAGGGCAATTTTTATAATAAGTTCATTTTTAGAAAGTTCAAACATGATTTTCTAAGATTTTTCAAAAGGAACACTCTGTATTTTATTGTTCTATTTTATTCACATATCAGTCCACTTCAACTTTTATTAAGTATGTTCTACATCTAATTTATCATTCCATTTTGAGTTAATTTTATTAGTTAATATGTTTAATTGGTATTCTATAAAATAATAAAAATTAAGTTTTTTCAGAAATGTTTCTACATCTTAAAAACTAACAATTTTAGATATAGAACATGCTTATTAAAAGTTGAAGTGGACCGATATGTGAATAAAATAGAACAATAAAATACAGGGTGTTCCATTTGAAAAATTTTAGAAAATCAAGTTTAACTTTCTAAAAATGATTATAAAAAATACTCTGTACAAAATATCGATATTAGCTATTAGCCTTTGTTTAATATTTGCTTGTAACTCTGTCTAAGTATTTTGTTCCAAGTGTTAGTAGCTGAAAATTAGTACAACTTCTTCGAGGTAATGTTTTTTTCCAAATTTCAAAGAATTTTCTACATAACTTGACAACCCCGTACTAAAATGATAAACTGTTTATATTGCCATATACAAAATTTTCTCGGAAATCCATATGTTTAAAAATATACAGGGTGTAAAATGTAATATTTGGCGTGTCCCGTTTTTACTCATCGCCCTGTATGTTTAAAAATAATTTTGTAGTTTAGGTTTATTGATTCTGTACAACTTTTATATAAACTTTTTTTCTGTATTATGAATAACAAGGGAGTTATTTTACTTTCTCAAACTAATGGCCCACCCTGTATAATAATCTACCTCTGAATGTAAATAAAATTATGTCTTACAGTCGACGCAAAACTAATCTAGATTTTGATTATAAAATTGGTGAACCTATTCTAAATAGCAATTTATTGACATGGGTGTTGCATTCGATACTAGATTATCGTTTGACGAGCATATTAGTTTAGTAACCAAATCTGCTCTTAAAAATCTAGGCTTTATTTTCCGTAATTCTAAGGACTTTCAGAACGTAAAGCTTCTAAATACAGTAAATATGTAATTATATACAACTGTGTGTGCTGTAAACTAGAATATGCATCGATTGTTTGGAATCCCATTCATAATGTTTATAATATTCAATTAAATTATTAAAGAGGAGATTTTTAAACACTATTCATTTTATTAGTTAAGGATTTTATCCGCTTCGTGATGTACTTCAAAAATTAATGCTTTCTTGTTTCTAATTTTAATAGTCTCTGTAAACGAATTATGTTTTCAATTATATTCCTTATTATAAATAATACTTTAAATGCAGATTCGACAGTTTCAAGGATTTTGTATCATATTCCTAGACTTAATTCTAGATTTTACTCTGCCTTACAATTACCCACACCACATACAAATTTTCTAAACGCACCTCCCTTATATCAAATAATTTCCAATTATCAAAAGTATGAAGATCGGCTTGATATATTTTTTCAGTCTATGAAAACCATAAAAAAATTGCTTATCTAGCAAATAATGTTATCCTTATTTTGTATATGTTAGCTAGCCTATTGTTTTATTTGTCTGCTATTGTTTATACTTCAGTTTTTTTATCTCGATTTTATATTTTGATTGCTCTATTTTGTGTAGTACTTATATTTTTATATTTATTTTTTTTTTTAATTTACCTAGTTGTGGTTTTCTGTTTTACTTTATCTTGTAACCGGGATTTGGTCCCGTTGGATATTGTAATTTCCAAATAAATAAATTAATTAATCTTACACAGTGTAATTACTGTTAAAAATCTCGTTATTCATAAATGAAATAAAATATTATTTCCATCATTACATTTTCTCAACCGTTTTTGCAGCGTGTTCCGAACCTTATTATTAATTACTTTTGAATATCCAGCATCTCGAAAGAAAACACTTTAGGAAACATATAAGTTTAATTTCCTGAGGTTCATATATTTTCTACGAAACTGCATTTCAACGAATGTAAAGTAAAACTCGTAAAAATAAAAGAACACAAGACACAAGAGGCAAACATAGACTTAAATAAAAGCTGACGTGGCTGTACACCAGCTGAAAATGCAAGTTAGTGTCCAGTAACTCTGTTAAGCACGTACATAATTGAAAAGTAGAGTTGGAAACGAAACTTCTTTACGAGTTACATGTCCACTTCTAGACAAGTGGATTGTTCGAAGATATTTCGGAATTAGTTATTTTATTTTGGTATAATCGAATCTAGTAATTCGTCCGGTAGTGTTAATGTATATTTATATATTTAGAGATATAGGATATTTTCATCAGTTGTGCTACTTCTTTTGAAAACGATAAACGAAACTTTTCACAATGCCCACTATTTTAATTTAAAAGTTTTTCAATGTGCAAGCTAATTTGGTTATGAATCTTCTTCAATCGATACACACCACTTTTTATTTCACCTGCAGATTCTTCAATTCCGAGTCTAATTAGTTCAGTAAATTGTTCCATTTAGTCTGAAATTAACAAGTCGCGGGGTGTCAGATCGAGTGAGTGCGGTGGTCATAGAAATGGTCCTTCCCTTCCTATCCTTCTTTGAGCAAAATGGTCGTTTAGCCAATGCCTAACTTGATGACTGAAATGTGGTAAGCTCCGTTCATTTCAATCCATCCGTAAATTTAAAGGAACTTCTTAACATCTAAGTAATTAAATCATCATCAAGAAAGCATCAAAATTCTATTGCATTCAATTTCTTCGGAAAAATAAATAGTTTCCAATTTACACGAAGCTCTTGATAAAAATTGCGGATTTTATATCGTTTAGTGACCTTTATGAGAAGAAAATTTCGTGAAAACTTCGGAAATTTGTTGCACCTCTACGATCAGACGTGATGTCATATGTCCTTAGAATTATAATAATCAAGTATTTATTCTTGCATAGAACGAAAATTAAAGGCATATAGATGATAACATGACAGCAGATGTTCCACTTCGTTTACCCGATCTGACATCCCTCGACTTTTAAATTTGGAGCTGAATGAAAGTTCCTATTACTATCGTGGAATAATTAACTGAATGAATCAGAAAACTGCAGGTGAAATAAAAAATTGAGGGGGTATCGGTTGAAGGTTCACAACCAAATTAAGTTGCGTATTGAAAAATTTTTAAATTAAAATGGCGGGCAATTTCAACAGTTTCCTACTTTGTTCTCTTTTTTAAAATAGGTCAAATTAAATTAAAATATCGAGCCAAATATTAATAAATGCTATTTAATGAAAAAATAAAAAATTGAATTTGCCATGGTTCGGTGACATATTTTTTTTATTATCTATGACACTCTCGGATTCGACATAAATCTGACTTACTCTGTATAAAAGTTTTCCACAGTGAATCTTTGTGAAACATATCCAAGAATTTTTTTTAATATCAGTTAGTTGACTGATGAAACCACAACAGTAACTTATCTTCATTTAATTACTATATAAAAAATTCTCGAATTTACATTCTTTAACAAAAATATTTAGATCATATGTGAACAAAGCCTAAATGAAAATGTTTCAAATAAAAATGTCTATACAGGGTTACCCGGAAATGAATGGAACATACTTCAAGGGTTCCTTAGATATTGAATTTACTTTTATACTCGTATCAAGTTAACTTCACTGGCCTTCAGAAACATGTATTTCACTTTATAAGATAGCTCCGTCGCTTTTTGAGATGTTTCAGATTACTTAGACCATCCTGCCTCTATTCAAATGCCAACGACTTCATGAATATGAAATATACAGGGTGTTAGTAAATAAGTGCGACAAATTTCAGGGGGTGATTCTACATGAGAAAATAATGGCAGTTTGCTTATAAACGTATATCCGCAAATGATTGATAATGTATTAAAGAAATAAAAAATACGCGTTAAGATGTTTTATTTTTTTGCATCAAAATGGCGCCCCATACGAAGAAAAGGCAAGAGAGATTTTTTGTTACAAATTGAACGAGGAATTCAAAAATGATTTAATTTGTAATACCTCAGTGGCGTACCATTTTTTTCTTTAAAAAAATTGAGATTATTACCCGTACGCGCGCCAATGATGAACATAAAATTCTTAATTGCGTGTCAAAAAATGCGCAATAACTACCTCTTAAAACCCACCAAATTTCATTTGCACATCTCGACCGGTTTCAGAGCAATCAATTAAATCGTCAGTTTTTAAGAAAAACTTTGACACTCCGTATCTCGGAAAACGAATTATTTGCGGACATACGTTTATAAGCAAACTGCCATTATTTTCTCATGTAGAATCACCCCCTGAAATTTGTCGCACTTATTTACTAACACCCTGTATAGTAATTTGAATGTACTTCTGCGAAACAACATTCAAAAGCCTATATCAGTAAGTTGATATAAGCAGCAGAAAATTTAATAAAGGTACAAATATAAGAGAAAAGTGAATTAGAGTAATCCATTTTTCTCTGACATGATGCAATTTAACACTTGTACGTTTTTATTATAAATAAAGTGGGACATTATAAAACACGTTTTCTCAAAATCTCTACCAATAAAAAAGTATGGCAAAAAGTTTCATTCGTAGTGACCTCAAAGTTTTAGATAAAAAATCATTTCAGCTACCTTAAAAAAACCCAGAACAAACTTTATTGAAATATATTACAGTGATTTAGTTGTGCTAGATAAATTAAATAGAAATAGTTTTTGAAACTACAACAATCCACGAAAGCACAGTTGTTCACGGACTCCTTGTATGAGAATTATAAATATTTCTCGTTTTCTGTTCTGATTTTAAATTAATACCATAGAAATATAAGCAAAATACGCTGAAATTCACAATCACATCCTACAAAGTGAATGTAGCAATTCACTCAATGCTTTCAAAGACGATATAAATAATAACAAAAGTATAATGAACTAAAAATTTTAATTCTAGCGCTTCCATATGCATCACGTATCAAGTGCTCTTTAATTTTACGAAACAACATTGCGCTTTCATAGCTTTCGAATAAGTTTCTGTATATGAATATCGACCGAGCATTTTTATATGCAAACACCCCGCTGTCTCGTAGATACCCAGACACCATCGATGCACTTTGTAATTGTGTTATAAAATTTCATGGCTTGTCACACGCGGTTCGTCGTTCTAGACAATGTATTCAAAGAAAAATTTATTATTGAGAGATAGTTCCAAGTGCCAAGTGAGTCCTTCGATCGATGTATTTTGACTTCTTGTACAGGGTGTTCCGCTGTAAGTGTCACCCTCTATTCTACCCGTTACTTTTCGACATGGGAACAAAATGTAAAAATTAAAATTGTATAAAATTTTCTAGATAATGTGAAAGCTAAGACCTAAGTTGTAAAAACAAACATTGCGTTACAAAGCATGGCTTTTTTAAATGGAACACCCTGTATGTTCTAATATGATATACATTTTTCTTGAAATTACAGTGATACAGGTTTAGTGTGTGTTTAGTACAGGGTGTCCCAAAATATGTGGACAATATCTTGGATTTATACAGGGGATGTTAAAATAACATGACAAATTCCTATAAAAATTTTCCCTAGAGACTCCTTAAAAATTGACCCATGAAAAGAATTTAGCTTATTTGGTTTTCCAGAAACGGACTAACTGTAGCACAAAAATGCCAATTTTTTTTACACCCTTTACCATGAAGGCACAAACATATTTTTAGATAGCTTGAACCTTAAACTAAAAAAAGTAACTCTTGGCTGATATCGATAAAATGAAATGTTTTCGAAAAAAACTATTTTTGTTTAATATGATTTTTACTACATAATTTTGTATCTCGGTTCAACTTGAGCTCCTTATGCATTCTCTAGGTCTACGAATTACAGATTGTTAGATCGAGGCCAAGCCACTAATCCTCCTCTTACTATTCAACGATTTTTGAAATGCCTGTTTAAGTATTTTCGAACTGCCAGACTAAAATAGGGTGGTGCCCATGCATGAACCACATACCATATCGTATTGCCAAAGGTAGGTCGTCTAAAAGATTTGGTAAATTGTCTTGGACAAATTCCAAATAAAGTTCCCCAGTTAACTTTCTAGGCAATACAAATGGTCCAATGAAATTTGCCCGATGATTCCAGGCCATACATTAATGGATTCAAACTAATATTGATGATGCGTCACAATAGAAGCATGTGGATTTTCTTCTGTCGATAAATACAAATTATGGGAGTTTATTATTCCATTTTTACAAAATCCGGCTTCGTCCTTAAAGAGAATTGAACCCATGGAATTTGCATTGTTACAGTACCTATCTAAAAACGAGTTTGAAAATTACATCCTTCGCGGAATATGCGGAAATGAAGAAGTGCACGGACTTTCTGCATACGATAGGGATGCAATTGTTGCTCTTTAAGGATTCCAAGACCGTAGATTTTGGGCAATTAAACTGGGCAGCCAATTTCCGGACACTTTTTGAAGGATCTGCTTCTACGGCGTTTAGGATATCTTCTTCAGCGACCTCACCACGGTTGATTTGATTTCCACAATAACTATGTCTGGCTTTGGCAAACGTTTTTAAAATTATTTACAGCTTTTTATTTCTACATATTACCTACTCAAAAAGTATGCTAATACAAGTAACAAATTGATTGTAATTTTTACTAGTTTCTCTTAAACGCTGATCCACTCTTTCAAAAGTTTTCCTGTCAGGAATTCTTCGATTTGGAAATCGTTACTCATAAAGCCTTCTAATTCTAAGGCATTACATGATGCAAGTCGACATATTCAGCAAATGTAAAAAAAAAGTTGTCTGAAATATACATGCGACATATGATTTCCTATGTATTTTCGTCCGCTGAACACGAATCCGCAGTCAGAATTGCTCTATCACCCTTCAATTTTCAGCAAAACGCTGAAATATGAAAATTTTCCTTTTTCAGAAGATTCTTCAGCGTTTTGCTGAAAATTGAAGGGTGACGGAGCAATTCTGACTCCGGATTCCTGTTCAGCGGGCGAAAATACATCGGAAATCATATGTCGCATGTACATTTCAGACAACTTTTTTTTTGTGTGGTGGTGTAATTGAACGACGTGGGTTTATAAGTAGGGCTGTCAGAACTGAGCCGCGGGACATAGGCGTACACATTATTAATTAAAAAGCAGCGAATTAAATTATCTACAATACACCACCATAAACACCATCAGATAGGAATTATTTACACAACATCCCCACGAGAGCAAAGCAACAGCGGTTCACACAAGTCTTGGTTGACTCGCTTGGCACGCCATTGAATTGCGGCTCTCTCTCTCTGACAGCCTTATTTATAAGCATAGTTTGCAATATTTTTGATACTCCGTCTTCTTATCGTGTGAATGTGCAATATGCATACATATGGATCCTTGTACTATTTACAAGGTATTAGTTTTTATAGACGTTTAAGTGAGAATGAAAAGATTTGAAGTTTTTCAAGTCAGTCATTATTAGGACACTCTTTGTGGGGATTTCAAACATACAGTAATAGACGTAACATTTACCATGACGGAAAAACGACGTGCTTCTTTTATGTTTCTTATGGTCACTACATTGAATTTTCGCATTTCTAATTCATCACATTTTTCTTATTGCAATGATGTTTCATATTCAATATGATTTCCTTTTTTGTTCGCTTTAGGAATCTCCCGTTACAGATTGTGAGTATTCCATTTTTAAAGAAATATCCTTTTTAATAGCAAAACAATTCAAAATTCTTGTTGTAATCGGAAGTTCATATTATAGTGAGATAATACGTCACGCTCATTTTTCAAAAAGTAGGTAGCATGGTCCTATGTTGTTAAATTAAAGAAGGTTCCATTACTCTATTATTCTCCAGTCCCGTCTAAATATTTCGTTAATGGAAAATTCGTGTACCGGGAGATAAAATATTCTGAATTTGGTGCGTCAACAAAAACCGGAAAGGGAGCAACGAAAACAAAATAGATTTACTTGTATTTAAATGTGCTGCACTTATTTTAAAGTAAAATGTCATGTTGAGGATTACATGTAACGGAATCGATGGTCATGAGGATAGTAGACAAAATGATGTCAAGATTGTCTTGTTCTTTCAATTGATAGCATCAAATCAGATTGTTTCAGGTTATTATAATGAATTGTAATAATCAGTCACACATTAATCCTAAGCAAACAATATAAGTTTTCTACATACATAAACTAGTCCTCAAGTACATACGTTCCTATTTACAATTTTATTTACAAAATATGCAATGAAACCATTTTTGTATTTTCATCTTTAGTTTATCTAATAATGGTTTATGTTTTAGATATCATTGATGACGGATATGATTAATTCAATTAAACATTACACTTCTGGCCTATAAATTTTGTATAGTCCTGACGTCGCGTCGCACGTATCTTATGTGGTCACGTCGTATTGGAAGGATGGATCCTCTAGAGTCCACCTAAGCGTCCATGCTGAGGCCAAAGCCATCAAAACACAAAAAGAAAGAGTTTGAGCATATTGATGGGAACGGAAACTGTTTTATATTAAAATGTTACTGAGTATCGTTTATCGCAGCATAACTATTGGTAAATGCAGTATGCATCTGTCCATTTTCTTTCGTGTTTTCCATTCTGATCTACAAGATGTAATAGTGATACCATTCCAGGACTGATTCTCTTGTCAACAGAAATAAGCAAAAACGTTTTTCTCTAAAACGATTCCTATACTGAAAAAAAAGTATTTGGATCAAATGAGCAGATAGTTTTAAATGGAATTATTTGTCGTAAATGTTATTTTATTCTATTCAAATGTATATACTTTCCTCAAACTATGTGAAATATTTGTTGTAATCTATAATTTTTCTTAGAATTTATATTATTTGTAAATATATACGAGTATAATTTAATTAAAATTTTCTATAGTTTTGAAATTTATTATCTCGGACTTTAGCTACAATATCTCTTACAGTTCATCATAAACTGCAAACATATTCGTTTCAAAACTACCAATTCCTTAAAATATATTTATATATTTAAAATTTAGTATTAACGTAGGAATTATTCAAGACAAATGTAGCATATTATAATCAAACTTATGTTTTCTTGAAAGAAAATTGTTGGTCACCGAATGGCGTAGGTGGGAAGTAGCACGATAGATGGAGACAGCACTTACGCTCTATGTATACACATCTTGTGAGTAACGACACTAAAACAGCTGGATCCTTCTAACAACGTAATGATGACGACCATCAATAAGTCCCAAACCGACCTATGCCTGGTTGGTTAAACTTAAGAACGATCTTAGCTGTTGTACTAGGTGTTGTGAGTTTGAAATAGTCGATAACGTTATAACTTAGAACGTTGCAAAAGAATAAAGGTTATAAAATAACGTTATTTTGGAACGAGTTACTTCTGGAAGTTTGACACCCAGTGCGTTCTGCGACATCGTGGCTGATTTGAAGGGACTATAATGTGTAATATAACAATAGTAACTATATAAGTTTTATTATTTGGATGCGTTGACAACCGATATTCTTTTTGCCAAAATATTTGGAGCTTTCCTATTTGTACTTATATTTTTTGTTTTCTTTTGTTTCTTTAGGATAAAGTTCATTTTTATAATATTCATTGTATTAATACAATATGTATAAATAGCAATCTGCAGTTTTCACCTTCATAAATAAAATAAATGTATACATAGCCATTACATTACTATTTTCTACATTCCAATACTTCCATAATGTAAAACGTTTTAATTTCAGTTTATGTTACTTTCTTTTTATGGTTACAAAATAAAGTTACGTTACGACACATGACGGTTACAGCCTTACAACGCCAAAACAACGCATTGCATGCTTGTTACTCTTGTTAGTTGTTTGCTTGTTCTATGTTCTCTCTACAGGGTGTTAAAAAAAGAGTGTAAAATATTTCAGGAGGTAATAGTATGAACCAAAATAAGCAGAAAAGTCTTAATAAACATAGGTCCTCAAAATAACGGTTGCGGAGATATGGACCACTATTCGTTTTTCAAACATTTTATTTTATTAGGAATAAACCGACAAAGGAAGCTTTTAACAAACAAAAAACAAAGTTACAGAAGATGTTCAAAGTGCCCTCCGTCCATTTCCAAGCAGGCACGACATCTTCGTCTCAACGATATTCGAACTCTTTCGAAAACACCCTCCTTGGTTTGGATTTCTTGACACTTTTGATTAATCCGTAGCTGCAGCTCTTCCAGGCTATTTACAGGAGTACCATACACTAATGTCTTCAAATATCCCCAAACAAAGAAATCTAGAGGGTTCAGATCAGGCGATCTTGGAGGCCATAAAACAGGTCCGGCCCTTCCTACCCATCTATGTGGAAAAGTTTGGTGTAAATGCTCTCTAACGGCCATGGAAAAATGAGCTGGAGCACCATCATGCTGGAACCACATTTGTTGCCTCTGATTCAAAGGAATGTCTTCCAAAAACTCATACAGTGTGTTCTGCAGAAAGTTGAGGTAAGCAGCGCCTGTTAATCGGTTTGGTAAAACAACAGGACCTAGAAACCTGTCACCTACAATACCCATCCAAATGTTTAATGAAAAACGTGCCTGATGTCCAGATTCTATTAGAGCATGAGGATTTTCGTCGGCCCAAATATGCGTATTGTGAAAATTAAACACTCCATTTCTTGTGAACCCGGCCTCATCAGTAAAAAGAATGTTTGCAAGAAAACGAGGGTCTTCAGCATCATGACGTAGAAACCAGCGGCAAAAAACCAAACGTGCTTGATGATCATTTATTGGATTTAAGGCCTGTACTCGTTGCACATGGTATGGATAAAGCAGTTGCTCGTGAAGGATTCTCCAAACAAGAGGACCACTAATTCCTACCTCGGCTGATATTCTCCGCACACTCGTACCTGGATTCTGCTCTACCAGTGCTAGAATTTCTTCTTCTGCTCTAGGAGTGGATACCGACCTTGGTCTTCCGGATAAATGGCACTGTTTGCTCAAGGAACCGGTATCACGCAATCTTTGGTGAATTCTTCCAAACATGCGTTGTGAAGGAATCTGGCGATTTGGATAAGCGTCAACATAAAGACGTCGCGCTTCGGTGGCGTTCCCATTAGCACGACCATACATGAAATGCATGTCTGTTAATTCTGCGTTAGAGTAACCAGCCATAGCGAAAGAAAACTTGTGCACTGAGAACAACTGTCAAATACGTACTGTTTATTTCACTAAACATCAACCAACTATTATAAGAAAATACACAACGTTTTTGCAAAATAAAAAAAAGGGGCTAAGAACATAAAACATTCCATATCTCCGCAACCGTTACTTTGCGGACCCATGTTTCTTGAGACTTTTCTGCTTATTTTGGTTCCTACTATTAACTCCTTAAATATTTTACACTCCTTTTTTAACACCCTGTATTTCGCAGTCGCACGTTCGTTCCTCAGTAACGCGTTACAAGAGAAGTTGGTCACGTTCCGGAACGTTCCAAAATAACGTTATTGAAATAACGACCCATCACTAGTTTGAAACAAAATATTTTTTATTACTGAGAAATATTTATACCCAAATATATTCTTAAAATAAGTATCATTTGACCAAAACTATTCAATTTTGTATTAAACAAACGATACATTAATATACAATACAAAACATGTTTCTATAAAATCTATGTAGATCATAAAATTAAGAATAGAATTCGTTTAACCGTAAGTATCAAATATTTATTTTAAATGCTGCCTATTTTTAAAATAAGAAATTATATTTCTGGGTAGAAATTTAAAGTATTTAAATAAATAGGTAAATAATTTTCTTGAAAGAAGAAAATATTTTCTTGTGTATATATAAACATCCGTTACCTTAAAATCAAATGTTGTACATTTGAATCAAGAAATTTTTTTTGCGTGTACACCTTAGAGATATGGAAAAACGCTTGATCGGTATTTTTTTAGTTCTGTGTGATTTTATTCCTTAACTATAGCAGTTTAAAGAAATGTAAAAGTAAAAGGAATTTTGTAAACAATTATTTTTTAATTCCGATATTTGTAATATATACCTACCTACTTTGAAAGTGTAGTGTCTCCTCAATTTCTTTCATAGAATGCGTTGCTCGTGATTAAAAGTTTAATATCCTTACAATTTAGGAGATTCTTAACAGTACTCCACAGATAAAGAAATTTTTGTTTCTATTTTTTTTTATATATTTAAAGTAGGTAATTATAAAAACGTTGAATCTACTGAATCATATATTGTATGTATTGTACTCGAAATATGCAGGACTTCTGATAGAAAATGGCAATTTTGTATTAAGTAGTTGCAATATTGATTCATATGTACATACGCCCTATATAAAGTATAGGATTTTTCTGTACTTAAATATTCCCCCTTGACTTGATTTTCAAGCTGCTTAACTTGACTTCAAGTCAAGTTATATGAATTGAGAGTGGTCGAATGTCATATCAAATCAAGTTATACTTCAAGTACTTGAAAAGTCAATGAGGTAATTCTTCAAGACTACATGATTTTTCTACAATGATATTGAGATATAACAGCCAGCTTTATAAAAAAAATATTTACAAAATGAAATCCTGATTTTTATATGAATGTTTTTATATGTAAACCATTTATTGTATTAAGATGTAACGCAGTAAAAGATGCTAGTGTTCAATAATTTAGTTGTAGAAACACATTTAAACGACAACTTATAAAATAAATAATTTATCTATATACAGTGTGATTACAAACATATAGATAGGTTTTTAATGGTAGTTAGAATGCATTAATAAAAAGCATTTTCAGCAATCAAAATTATTGAAACTGTAAAACAGCGCTTAGAATTAATTAATAATAATCAAAATTGTGAAAACTTGTTGGAATCAGAGGCAGAGATATGGGTAAAGTCAGAGGATGTAAACTAAAACAGGTTGGCAACCGAAACAGAATTACACTTAATTACTATAAAAGAAATTCTGTTGATCAAAAATTTCTATTTAATAGCAAGAAAGTCATTACAATTATAAGACAAAGACCTTCGATACACCATAGCATCTATAAAGAAACAGTTAATATAAATTAATGATTTTACCTACGACCACTACTGTAAATACTTAAAAACACACCGTCTACGATCAATGTAAGATTCCTATTACGTACGGTAAAAAAATCGCACAGCTTGGTAAAAAATCGTACAGTCAACAGGTCAATACAAACAGTACTGTATTGACCGTTGCTAGGCGGTTGCTAGGAAAACTGTACGATTTTTTTACCAAGCTGTGTGATTTTTTTACCGTACGTAATAGGAATCTTAGATTGATCGTAGACGGTGTGTTTAGTAGTGGTCGTAGGTAAGTATAGTACGTAATACGTGGAGTAATGCAATTGCGCACTCATAGAATTTACTTACTACTAACTTTTCCATTCGTGCGTAAAATGCTTTTTACAACACTTATTACGTAATATAATATTATTAGTTATACAAACTTTGACAAATTTACTTGAACTTGTTTCTTTAGATGTCGCTCTGACTTTTCAAAATACTTTTCCAGAAAATTGCTATTGCATTTCAATACTTTCTGAAGTAAGCATACTCCATCTAAATATGCTTGAGAGTTGACCTTCGACTGTAATATATTCATGATAAAGCATGAACGTGCGTTTTGTTTTTTGGATACTGTTACAAATAATAAGCATATGGCAAAAAAAAATTGATAGAAACCTTTTATTTAGCAGTAATTCGTTAATTTACACTGATTAAATAAACAAAGCGATCTTAAAGTTCTATTACAATGTTGTAGTCCGTACGATATTTGTTGAGATATATTTTCAGGAAAAGAATACGCCAATAAAGCTTTAGTAACTGCAAAACACACTATGTACTGCAAGCTGCTACGGTGAACGCTACGCCGCCAATGTCTTTCAACCTAGGGTGTCGAATGCGGTTAATTCCAAGAAAGTGACGCAGGGGTCTTTGTAGAATTCTATCTCAACAAATATACGGACTGTACCATTTGTTCAAAAACTTCTTTTAATAATATAAATGTATTTATTGTTATATTAGAAGTTATGTAATGAATCAGTAAAATTAAACAAAGAACAAACTATACATGAACCTCTCCTTTTGTAAAAATTAGTTTATATTATTTATACGTAAAAAAAACGAAACGAATGATAAAACTAACACACTCCCAATAGGAAATTTCTGAACTACGAGTAGATATGATATTTCAAGTGGACTATAAAGCATATTGTAGATCCATCTGAATTTTTTTTTATAACATACTTAAATGGTATTAAAACATTCTAATGCAATTTTCTGTATGTGTTTTTATGTTATCCGAGTTACCAAGTAAAATTCGAACTTAAATTGTGGTTATTTAAATGAATTTATTCGAATCACGCGTTTTAAAATGAAGCGTCAGATTTTATTCACAGATTTACATTCTTCGCTCATTCTTCCTGCATCACAAAAAGTGGTCATGACGAGGGTACGTCAAATATGAGATTATTAAATCGCTTGCTGATAATAAGAGATGATTTAAAAACTTATTCCGTGAACCTTGCGCTGTATGCTACGAATACAAATTACTCTGACCCAAGAACTCATCACGAAAGATGCCATCTTAAGAGATTTTGTCGATGGTCACATAAAATTAAGCGGACGAACCTCTTTGAATTTAAAAATGCCGATATTTCCATTTTAATTTACTAACAAAAAGAAGTAACAAAGAGACAGTCACGAACAGTACCTTATCTTAAACAAAGTGTTGAAAATATAACTAAGATCCAACAAATGGCTCAATATGGCTCTACGTTTTCTTCTAGTTACACTGTAATTATTAAATGGTGTGTTATTGAAAATGGCGAATTTCCAGTAAATCAAGAAAGTGCATTAGATTGTTTTCTAATATACATGTGAAATATTACACTGTGTGATACGATTTCGGCGCCTGCAAAGCAAATAATAGATTTCTATTAGTTAGAGTTTGATAGAAAATATATTTTTTAATGTAGATATAACTGTATTGGCTGTCTTGTGGTTTAGTTTGTTAATCACTACAAACTTACTAAAATAGTCTATAATGACTAAAAAGTTTACAGTACCCAGCATCATAAAGTCAATCCCTATTTTTTCCCACGGGACATCAGGAATTTTATGAGACTGAAGGGGCTCCTTTTGATTGCTCTTGGAATATTCTTGGCAATATTTGCATCTAAAAACTAAATCTATCTCCTTATAAATTCCAGGCCAATAGATACACTGCTGTGCCATTCTTTTAGATGATACTACGCCTTGATGTGTTTTGTGGACCAAGTCTAGAAACTCTTGCCGCAATATTACAGGAATTACTAGTCTTTTCTTGTAGAATAGAACATCTTTGTGTACATATATTTCGCTTTTAATGTTCCAAAACTTTTTTACATCATCTGATACTTTGTTTTTATGCTTAGGCCAACCATTAAGCACATAATGCTTAATTTTGTTGAGAGTTGGGTCTTCATTTATAGCATGGATTAGACGTACTTCATTTTCAGGAGTGGTAGCTATAACAGCATGTACTAAGAGCTTTTCTTCTAAATAGTTGGTATTCATTACATCAGAATTTGGGTCTCTACTTAGAGCGTCAGGAACTAACATTTGTTTTCCAGGAATATAAACTAGATCAAAATTATACCTCAATAGTCTTATAGCCAAACGTTGAATTCGTGGAGAAAGATCATCTATTGGTTTTTTCAGTAAGCCTAAAAGTGGTCTATGATCTGTTTGGATTTTAAATTTGCTTCCAAATAAATAGTAGTGAAATCTTTCACACCCATACACTATAGCCAGTAATTCTTTTTCTATGTGATTGCATTTCTGCTGGGTAGGTGTAAGAGAGACAGAGGCATACTCTATTGGGTGATTGTCTTGAGCTATAACTGCACCTAAACCATACGGACTTGCATCAACTGATAAGGTTGTTTCTTTTGATGGATCGAAGTACGATAAAACAGTAGTAGTCGCTATTAGTTGTTTTAAGCGATCGAAACTATTTTGTTCATTCTGCGTCCAAGTCCAGTCAATCTTGTCGCTAAGAAGTTTTCTTAAAATTCCTGTTTTTTGTGAGAGATTTGGTATAAATTTGGATAAGTATCCTATCATACCCAAAAACCGTTGTAGGTCTTTTTTATTTCAGGTTGGATTCATTTTTCTTATTGCTTGCGTTTTTTTCATTGTCTGGTGCTATTCCAGAATCAACAATAATATGCCCGAGAAATTTAACACTCTTCACGCAAAGTTTTGATTTTTGTAAGTTCAACGTAGGTCCACTTTTTGCGATTCTCGAAACATTATTATTCGATTCTATTAACTGCATACTGCATACACTGAGGTATTTTGTTCTTTGTTCTTTGAAATTTCTTTTTGTGTAGCCACACTGTTCTCCATAGAACGACAAATCTGAATAGCCTCTAGTAATTTAAGATCACAATTTTGTAACAATTTTTCTTGAATGCGTAGATCACGGATTCCTATCACAAGTCTGTCACGTATAAGAACCTCTTTTTCCTTAAAATCACATGTGTTTGCAAGTTGTAACGCTGTTACGAATTGATCCACAGTTTCTCCTGGATTTTGTTCACGTTTAAAAAATTTAAAGTGTTCATACACTGTATTTTTGACAGGATTGCAGTACTCGTAAAATTTCTTCAAAACTATATTCAGTTTCTTTTGATCTTCGTCCTCATTGTACTCAAAAGTATTGTAAATATGTAGACCTTCATCACCTAATAGATTGAGTAAGATAGATATATATTTTTACTTCATCCGTTTTATTTGACTATCCAATAGCCAAGAAATATAGCCCAAATTTCTGTTTCCACCGTTTTCACTGACTGGCAATGTCCCCTGCAAACTGCATTTCCTCTGGAGCTTTTGAATGTTCTGCCATTGTTGGTTTTTCCACCAAGATATAATTAAATAAATACTACTTTCTCCTCCGGTGTTCGGCTAATATCAGCAACAACACCTTACTTTTCGATATTTTTACTTTTTACCGCTGCCACCATATGATGTATTTATCTTTAATGACATTGACATACGTACTAATTATATTAAAGTAACTAGATTAGTACATAGTAATACATGACATGTATGTTATACCTATTCTCCTTCTCTGATCTTGGCTGAATGGAAACAAAACATCCATGACATTTGCAATTGCAACAGCGATACTGTGACGCGATCCCAGTAATCACTACGCACTACATGATTGCTACTTTTGCATGGTCGATATATGTAGGAGGATTTTCGAAGAAAATCAAGCATAATATCGAGTACCCTACAGAGAATTCTGTATCGAAATCAATAGCTTATAGTGAAGACATGCCACTCCTTTGCCTCCTAATAAAAATAAAGTTGTAAAGATAGATATACCGAGCGATGAAGACAAAGATGGTGAAGACATGTTGACGATATAATAAAATATGTATATACTAGATGTTTTTTTAAATTTTTTTACTAATAATTGTTAGTAACCGTGTCTAAGAAATATTACGTGTTAGAAAAAAAATAAGTATACCTATATTCATATTATGCGATAAGTATAAATAAATAAACAGGAAAATTTGAAGAGGTACTTTTTTCAAATTTGTAACAGCGTTATAAAATGTATACAAAAGTAAGTATTTGTGGTTTTAATTTATAAAACAATTTGACATACCTGATTTTACAACAACTGTTCAAAATTTTGTCCACCGACGTGTAAACACATTTGGACCCATCTTACACTGTTTCTACGAACTAACGTAAATGTTGTCTTGCTTCACCATAACACAAATGTTGTCTTGCTTAACCAATCCATGATATCTATCAACTCCGAGTTAATATACACGTAAGCCAGTTTTCACACTTGAAAAAGTAATGTAAACACTATCGCAAAAACGTTAATACTGAAGTCGGATTTCAGTATTCGGAAGCGCCTGGGACCAGAGCGGAGAGAGTAAACTTTGGAAAAATATTAAATTATTTTCTAGAAGGAAACAGTGCTGGTAGTTGGTGCAGAATTACAATATAATTATTACAAAAGAAGTTCTACCGATTAAAAAATTATATTTAATAGAAAAAAACATTACAGTTATAGGACAAAGACATTTGACACATCATAACAACTATTAAACAACAGTTAAAATGAATTAATGATTTTATTAGTTATACAAACTTTGACAAAGTTACTTGAACTTCTTTCGTCGCCCTGATTATTAAAAATAATTTTCCAGAACATTGCTACTGTATTTCAATACCTACCTTTTTAAGTAAGTATAATAAGAGTTGATTAACCTTCGACTGTTGTAGATTCATCATAAGGCATAAGCGAGTGTGTTGGTTTTTAGAAACAGTTGACAAATAAATGGATGGGGAGACTTTTATTTAGCATTAATAATAATTCATTAATTCACACTGAATAATCACAAAAACATTTCATATAAATCAATATGAGCGGCACAGAATGATTAGTTACTCAAAAATCTTTAACACCAAATTGATAATAAAGAAAAAACTTTCAGAGTGCCCTATTTTAACTGAGGCTGTAAATTGTAAAAATTTATAAACATTTTTGTTTAGGAGCATCTATCCTAGTGACACAATAAAAAAAATTCCTTTCATTGACGATCACAAGGTGGCGTTAATAATGGAGTGATTATATCAAACTTGCAGCTTGACTTGGTAGATTTAAAAAAATTAATCATGTACTTATGAATGATTTATAACAAGTTAACTGTATCAATCTTCAAGGGCATGAGGCGTGTGTTTTCGGTCATTTATTTCCTCCGCGAATTAGATGTCCCTTCTAAACAATCACTAGTACCAGTTTATGTGCATTTAGTGTATGGATATGGTGAAGTACGTCAGCATTGTTTTTTTTTACTTGCCAAAGTAAGACCAGTATGTTGAATAATATCTACTTATTACAATATAGGAACAAAGTGTAAAATTGCAAGGAAGTTTAGCAAGAAACGAGTTTAAACAATGCATTCACTTTTCTTGTAATTACCATAGATCCCTAGGTAGATCCCTTTTAGGTTTATATGAGGACAATGTGTTGAAATCATTTTTGAGCAATACGTCTTATTTTTGATTTTCCTGACTCACGAGGATCAATAAGGCGGTGACGTCAGTGTGTCTACTAGAGAATTTAAAAGCTTCAAAAACAGGAATTAATAGAGTTCATTGTATCCAAGAGTGTGCCAAGTAGTGTTTCAAACATTTTTGTTAAAAACTATCTAAGCATTTTTATTAACCTGTAAAGAACGCAGAAACTGTGGGTATTGTGGAACATAGTACATCATAACTCTCGGAAATTTATCTGTGAAGCAGGTAGGGGAAAATCAGATAAATTAAAATTAAAATAACATACTCTACAAAAGTTTATATTGAACAAAGAGCAGGAGGACCTAATTGCCACGTAGATGAAGCAACTTTCGGCGGAATTAAGTTTAGTTATATCTCATGCTGATTCCACGAATCTAGGGGAATTCCGTATACTTACAAGACCAGACCTACTAGGTTCTCCTGTTTTTATATCTTTTAATTTCTGTGTCATTAAATGAAACATAAAATTAAACAACTTATCATATAATTATGAGATACTGACTTTTTTAACGATAAAAATAAGTTCATGTATAATTTTTTTTAAACAACCTTTTAGTGACATCATTTTATTTTCGTATTCTTCTCAGCAAACTTTTTGATTTGATACCCATATCATGGGGGTGCATAAAAAATAACTGGTCCTCCATCTTTGGGAATACGTCATATTGGATTTAGAATGACGTCACTTAGCTCAGCTTAGCTTCATTGTCGTACAAACCAAACGTATGCAAAATTTCAGCTCAATCGGTTGGAGATAACTGTTTTAAGCTTAATAAAAAGGTCAATTTCATAATTAATTTATGTACTTATATTTTAAAACTGTACATTTACGGACATGAGCTGATATTCAGTCATTATTTTGAATAGATTTTTAAAAACAACCACAAGAGAAATGAGAAAATATGAAAAGAAAATAGTTTTTCCTTTCTTTGTCGAAAATAAATTGACAAATGTTTATAGTTGGAAAAAGCTTAAATAAACAAGGTATATATGAAGTTACTTTAATAATACGTATGTTTATAATAACTCTTCTGTTGCCTATATGAAAATTTATGCGAGACTTCACATTAACAATACAAATATTCCAGATCATCTTTTTAATGTACCGTTACAAATCATTGCAAAAGTTTTACTATGTATTTATAATACGTTTCCCCATTTATAAAGGTTCTTTAATAACTCGTCGGATATGTTTCTAAAAGTATCTTAAACACTTTTGGCAAGAGACACACATTTTTGTAATAGTTTACAAAATTATATTTAGCAAACATGACCCTCACATGCAAAAACAAAAACACTTAGAATTAGAGTTAGATTTACGAGAATAATTAAAACAATTTTACACCAACCACATCTAAGATTTGAATTCCTGGACTGCATCAGTTATAATAATTAAATAGTTAATATTTTTAGAGGCCGAATTTCGTCATAATTCCACCAGTTGGAAGAAATGATCACCTGGCAAAGGTATACGACGGAAAAAGTGTTTTCAATTTCGCAGTACAAATTAAATTTGCCAAGAGAAAATTCACGGACAGATAATTTTTCATTTAAATTACCCTATTTAGGATAATTACGACAGTTTACACTTTTATGAAATTTGCTACCTAATAAGGACGTTAAAAATTATAAATATTTTTGGCAATTTGTACATCAAGGCACGGAAAAAATGTAATCTATCGTTAATTATAAAGGGTATCTCAAAAGTAACGCAGGATTTGAATTGTGCGCCATTTTCATTCCGAAAAGTTGGCAGCATTGTGAAGAGTAACATGTTGTAGTAACCAAGTTACGGTTAGACAAAATGGAGCGTTATACGACGGTTGAGCGAGAGAAGATTCATTACAAGTACGAAGAGTGTGTAGCTGAGACTGTGCGCAAACCATGTGGAATTTTCTATAGAAGGAAGGAAGGAAGGAAGGAGAAGGAATGAAAAAAACTGTAGAAACAGGTTCGGTTGCAGACAATAAAAGAACAGAACGGCCGTTCAGCTGAAAATATTGCTGCGATGAGTGACAGTGTAGCGAAAATTCCCGTAACCTTAGTGCGCCGTCGGTCACTGTAATTAAACTTTTCAAACAGCATAATGCAGCGGATTTTAACAAAAGATCAAAAGAAAATATTGTAAAGTTATAAGTGCAGATTATAGGCAATCTTTAGCAGCTGTTGCAAACTTGACATATTTATGTCACACATAATACACATTATATAATAATAAATTTACATTAGATGTTATATTATATACAGGAGATTTTAACATTAGGTTAATTCTAGAGAATTGGAAATAAAATATTAAATGAGATATGATTGACAAACGCGATACTCAAAAATTAAGCTGAGAAAGAATATAAGAACTTCTTGACCAAATTATGCTATAGGTTGTAAATAAATCTGACAGAACATCACCTTTTTTATAAAGACTGAATATTACACCTAGTTGTTAGTGGCTGCGGTTTAAACTGATTTTCGCAAGGCTTTTGACAAGGTTGACTACGACATATTAATAAATAAGCTTTTGCATGGGAGGAGTATCTGATACTTATATTACTCCAACATGATATCGTTGCACCTCTTGAATGAAGTTATGCAAATAAACTTGAGTGTAATAATACAGCACTGCTATAATGTAACGTTTATCTATTGATTCTAAACTGTCATACAAATATCAAAAAATGACTGCCTCTGTTTACCGAGCGGTACGTTTTGTTATTAGAAAACCAAACAATTTTCGGAACATTAGTTCAATTATTTTATTTTATAGGTAGATTTGAGTTTGAATATAGTTCACTGTTAGAGAAAGTTCAGAAGAAGCTTCCTTTATTTTTAAAACGATAACAGACCGTCAGATTTATCATTCGGAGTATTGATTTATGTAAGGTATTTAAAATTAATACACTTTATACTCGACGTCTCTCAGATACAACGTTGTCAAAGTACTAAATGCCTTTGTTGATGACTGATACTCTGTCTTTGATATGGTATTTTAATACCAATCCTAGGAATGTAAGGATACATGAACATTTCTATATTTCGTGCGTAGAAAAATCCAGTTCCACATATTAATGTTCCGACTAATTAATTAGGTTTCTTGTAAATTTAATGCAGACATCTTCAATTCCTTTAGCTTATTTTAAAATCTATTAATGATATATATCCTGTTGATAATTTATGATAGTGAATCATGTACCCGTTTTAAGTACTCTATAATATGTATAATAAATAAATGGATATTCATACTTCACTGATGTTAAGAACGATATTGTATGAATGGTGTGACAATCAATATTTCTCAATATTAAAGTGGATATTCGGAAGAGTAGTCCGTTTATCACTACGGTACTATGAAACATCTCGTTATTTTTCTTTGGTCCATTCACAAAACTCTTTAAATTTCACGTATGAATGGCATTGAACAGTTTTTAGTAGTCTATGTACTATACATCCTGGAATCAAGTACTGTTTAATTTCATAAAGGACGATATAGGGATTTTGAAGAAAAGCCAGAAGGCGAGAATTTTTTTCATTGACAGAGTAATATTACAAGTTAACATCATAAAAGATTCCTGAGATTGTGTTTTTTCGAAATAACAACGGCACATTAAAAATAAGGATTCAGAATAGGAGGTGTCTAAAATAGTGAACG
Source organism: Anoplophora glabripennis (assembly GCF_000390285.2). Taxonomy (NCBI): domain Eukaryota; kingdom Metazoa; phylum Arthropoda; class Insecta; order Coleoptera; family Cerambycidae; genus Anoplophora; species Anoplophora glabripennis. The sequence goes on along the minus strand of NW_019416483.1, from coordinate 418,717 downwards.
ACATAATATTCCGGAAAAAAATATACATATATTGAGAGGTCGTCTGTTTAAAAAAATATGTATATCATGCTTTCTTCGACTAATGCTACAACTTTTGTCTGAAAAATTGTTCTGAATGTGACGAATAATTTCCCAGATATTATGTTGTCTTCATTAAAATGGGATACCTGGTATATGCGCAAATAAAGGAAACTATACAAAGTATAACTTTAAGTGTGTTTTTTTTCTTGGTGATAATACGTGTTCCCCAGAATACTAATCTAAATAGTTTTTTTTTTAGTCAAATTTTAGTTTCATTCGTTCCTTAAACTGTACTTAAATTATTTATCTACGCCGCTGGGCATTTCCAGAACTCAGTTGTATGTACGCGCTTATCAATATTTCCTGCTGCTACTTTTTTAAACCAATTTATTTGAAACTAGTGAAGTGACAGATAGTGAAACTGCCGTGGAAAATTATTTTATAAAATCAGATTGCTCTTCTATGACTTTGCGACGTGTTATTTTTGTCACCATATTTTTCATATATCAATGTGGACGAAACGCCGAAACAAACAAAAAAATCAAGTATTTTTAAAAATTTTATATTTTTTACATGGTTTATTAATTATTAACTAATATTGGTATGTGTACAGGCATACATTACAAATTTTACATTTCCTTTTTAATGTGTTTCGTAAGGCTATTGAATTATCTGGATAACGCTGTAATCTAAATTGAAAATAATTTTTTTTATTATTATTATTATTTAAATAAAAATATATTTTAAATTCAAGTTTTTAATAAAAAATATTTGTTGCAATTTTTTAAGCACTATGCTTAGTTTCTAAATCTGAATGTCAATGACCTCTAGCAATGTTTAGGTGAACTATCTACATAATATCAATACATCTGATGTGATATGAGAACAGGGCGCTAGGTGGACAAAAAACAAACTGTCAACGTTAATTTGGTGGAATAAACAATCTCGTATTATAACCTAGGTCACTCTGACTCTGAAAGTAGCACCATATATTTTTTGAACCATAAAATTGATTATTGCATTATCCAATTCACTTACTGATACTATAGATATTATTGCAAACAATGAATGCAATCTACAAACTATATTGTTGCCAACGATCAATGCAGCAAGTTTGGCATTTAGCACATGTCAAAAATATTAATTAGCAACTTTTCGAAGTCATCCGATAAATTTTTTTCTATAAACATTTCACAAAAGTTATTGTTTTTATTGCAATAATCTGCTCATATTACTTTGTACCCATCATCAGCAGAACTAAATCGGATCGCTATTAGTAGGAAAGAATTGATTTCCGGACTCAAAGTACTGTGGAGACTTGGTCAGTAACACAAAAGCAACAATTTCAGCCAATTTGACCGATTGTGGGCCCACAAGACCGTGCGGCGTCCTTTGATTACAATGCATAGCATGAAAGTGCGGTTAACAAATTTCAATTTTCACTATTGAATTTGAGAACACAAACTAACGATATGCGTTTCTAAAAGTCAAAGATTGCCTTAATATAACATTTTGCAGGTGCATCACAAATAAAAGACTTAACTCTAAGTGAGTACTGACAATTGTTATAAGAAAAACCATTATTTATTAAATTTGTAATTTCATCGGTAAACTGTTTCAAAAAGAAATTAGCATCTTTTGGTTTTTCGTATCCATGATAAAGACTGATCATTTCAACATTTTTCATATCACAAATACTGAACAAGATAGGGTAAAATTGGCTCCCGGAGCTTTTAGAAATGGGTAAGCCGGCAATATTGACATTTATCACAATATTATTTGGACAATTTGGGAATTTTAATAAAAGGTTTTTAATACCATTTTCTAATTCAAAATGAAAATATTGACCAGGTTCAACAATTTCAACAATAGTATGTTTGGGAGTCTGTAAAAGGGTCCTTGAATCAAGAGGTAATTCATTATGGATCGGCTTTAATATTTTTAAAAGATCATTTACGGCAGTATGGGTAATACTGTCTTTTACAGCCCATTCTGCCAATTGTAAAGGCAAGGCGATAGATTGAATATTTTGAGTAACAGGTTCCACATTTATACTACTATTGATATTAATACTATCACTAGGTTCAAATTCAAAAAATGAAATATCATCTTCTAAACTTAAGGAATAAACCTCGGAATGAGCAATAAAATAATTAGCATTACATTCATCATTTCGGTCATTTAGAGAATTTGGGTTCTGATTTGGGTACAACTTCACCGAAGTTAATAAGCTGTCTCGAGATTTAACTAAAGCTTCAAACGATCAACCTCAATTTAAAGTTGCTCCCTGTCTATTCTGAACATGATTTAATTATTGTGTTTAAGAAATATCTTTTTAAAATTTAAGGGCAGATTCCACCATTTACCTACTGTATTTATTATTAAATCCATGATGCAAGCTCTGCAACTGCAACACGCCAACGCTGTTGCATTCAAAAACTGATTTATATTGTTTACATCGAAAATTGAACATTACTGAGTAACGATGTTAAAATTCGCGTCATGTAAATTGCCCTTTCCATGAAATATTTGATATAAAACTGGATTGATCAATTTTTAAACTTCAGGAAACCAGCTGCTGACAAAATTTTGTTTTCCATTTCAATGATCACAACTTAACACAATATTCATAATCCTAAAAATTTCATATATTTTTCACTTAGTAATAATTCAAACTTTAAACGAATTTGTGGTTGTGTATGAAAGATAATGGCACATAATTATAAATTATCAACCAAATAATAAATATTTTAGGTCATTCTTTATCTTATCTTAATAAATGTCGAAGGTTTTCTGCCAGAAGGGCTATCAACCAAAACATTATTTTTCAGGATCTAATAAAAACGTTTCAAAAATCAGTAGTAAAATTTAAGTTTGTTTATTACCTTACGTAACTGTTGATTAGTATATTTATCGCATATTATTATTTGCTTAGCGAATTATTTGAGAACAACAGGTACAAATTTGACTAGGTACTTTAACTTGTAACTGAAGTGTAACCGTATGTAAACACAACAGAAAAATTGAGGTTATGAACGCCAACTAACTCAACGCATACTCGTGAATGCCATAAAATTTTATCATGCCAGAAAGCCATATGTTCATACGACCTAGAAAATATATGTACAGTTTCATTACAAAGGGACGTATGTATGTATCTTCTGCCAGGTTAATCGAGGTAATAATTCTTCAAACGACCAAGAAAAGGATTGCGTGGCGCTGTTATTATTGGTGTGGTAGATACGACCTTTTGTCGCGACAAACTTATGGTATTGGGTATCAAAGTTAGCTCATAAACCCAAAATGGCACCTTTGTGGATACTGCCTTTTGGCAGGAAATCCTCGATATATAATTGGGTATTTACTTTGCTCTATGCAGGGTGTTCTGAAAGTCCGTCAGGAAACTCCGGGTAGTTTCCTACGGATTAAAATGATAGCAGTATGTAATGAAATTTTTTTTCGAATTTAAAAATTACATACTGCTATTATTTTAATCCGTAGAACCACCTCCCGGAGTTTCCTGACGGAGCTCTCAAAACACCCTGTAGAACTCATCTTTTTAGCTACTTAATTAATCAAGTCAAATAATTAAGAAGTAGGTACATTGTTAATGATCGTTTTAAAGATTACGCATGCAATTATTAGAATAGAAATTCTTCCCTATATAATGCAACATATTTTATAAATTTTTACTATTTTCTAGACACCTGACAGTTACAAAGGATGTAATTAAAAGCCTTTATACTACTTATACCGGATACATTTCCGTGGTTGGTGAACATTCCAATGTATATTTATTAGGCATAAAAAGTAACCCAATAATATCAGCTTTCCGGTAGTAATTATAGATCAGAAAAACATACAGCATGTCCTAATAAAAAACAGAACACCCTTCTAAATTTTGTTAAGACCCACAATTTCAGTGAACTTTATATGCATACCAAATAGTACAAACCAGTTCTAAAAATATTCTTTGGATGTCCAGAGAGATATACTCTCATGTACGGAATTTTATAAGTCAGAAAATCCTCCAAATATCGATAACCCAAACCTCTTTGTGACTGGTCGCATCTAATGATTCCAATTGATGGATTGACATATAAAATGATGGCAGATTTTTTATAGAAGAAAAAATTTATATTCCTGAAATGTGTAGGTTCTTGTAAAGATCCAACTATTTAATGTTTATTTATTTAGCAAGGCGTACTTTTATAGATTAAATAATCACATGTTAGTCAACCACAAAGTGGAAATTATATTAGATAGATTTTTGTTACGAATTTTCAACAATTATTAACTTTAAAACAGTATAAATGGTTATTTAACTTGTAGTTAAGTAATCTGCCAGCAATTTCATGGTATATCTAAAAATATGGGCTAAAGTTAAGAGCTTACAATAGGTTTTAAAAGTAACAGTTCTACGCAAATGAAGACTTAAAAACTGCATAATCTAAAGTGAATAAATGCACTCACTAAAATAATTTTCACTTGAATTAAAAATTGCACACAATGACATCATAAAACCAAAAACAACGCTATGGATGGACCAATATGACGACTACGACTTTATAGATGAAATATAACACCGGTCAACATTTAGTTTGAAAAAAAACACTGGATTCTACCTTGATACCCAGGGGTTTTTGGGGTCGCTGATTCCCATACCGGTCGAATAAACACTATAACCTCAGGTTCAAGGTCATTTGAAGGTCATACTAAGAAAAGGAGGTTGAAAACATTTGAAAAAATTCATACATAGGTTTTTTGTGTCGGTGATTCTGAATCCACGTCGGTTGACCTCAATCACCTCATATTGAAGGTCGCTTGAAGTTTAAAGTAACAATAGGAAATGAGTCTGTATTTTCTCTCTATCCATCTACCTGACATCCTGCCTTTCTGTCGGTAATTTTGTCTATCTTCAGGTCTGACTAAACGACTAAATGTTTCTATCTATCTGCATCTCTGAAACTTCATTTTCTTCATTCTTATCTTGATTGGTTCCCAGAAAATTTGGGAGCTTTTAGTGAAGAACAAGTAGAAAGGATGCACCAGGACCTGAATGAATTTAAACAAAGATATCAAGGTGTTTGGAGGAAGTATATATTAGAAAACTATGGCTAGAATCTAAAGAGAGAAATAAAACATATAAATGAAAAGCGATCCTAAGACCAGTACAGGGACAAAGTAAGCGTACTCGGCCAAATTTCGATTAATACAGTAATGCTGAGAGAAGAGACTTGATTTGTTGGAGGCTTTCAAAAGTTTTTTTTAATCTAGTGTTTGTACAATCACGTAAAACCGAGAGAGGATAGTATGGAAGAAGACAAACTGACAAGGAGGCAGACAGACTGTCAGTGGCACTTTTAGACAGAGGGTGGCAGAAAAACAGTCAGATAGAAACATTTAGACATTTAGTCAGAGAGGCATGTAGACAAAATTACCGACAGAAAGGTTGGTAGAAAGGCAGGATGTCAAGCAGATGGACAGAAAGAAAATTCAGGCGGACCATAAATTCAGACTAATAAGCAAACAAGCAGGTGTGCAAGTAAAAAGGCAGACAGATAAACAGACAAAAGTAGGCAGGTGAACATTCGTAACAATTTTTTCAAATTTTTTCACCTCCTATGCTTATTTTAACCTTCAAACGACCTTGAACATGAGGTGATAGAGATCAACCGACATCGGATTTAGACTCAGCGACTCAAAAAACCTATGAATGAATTTTTTCTGATTTTTTCAACTTTTCTCAGTTTGACCTTCAAATGACCTTGAACCTGACGTGGTAGAGCTTAACCGACCTCGGCATCAGAATCAGTGGCCCCAAAAACCCCTGGGTACCTAGGTAGGGTCCGGTGTTTTCTTCCAAACTAAATATTGACCTGTGTTATTATTTGATTTGTGCAAAATAGATTATATTGTGAATTTTACAGTATTTGAAAAGACATAAAGACTTTTATACTTAAAATTTTACCTTAGTTTCTAACAAATACGGTCTGAAAAACATTTCTATATACTTACAATTCCAGAGCGGACATTTAATTACATCACTTTGGGGTGCTTCCAATCGAAGTTTGCTCGATTGCGGCACTTGACGTCTCTTTTAAAATAAAAGAGTGTGTGATTTTGCGACCCTTATCTGCCGCTATTTGCGGAATATGCATTGTCACGTTGATCGATGAGAGCGTAAAAAGGTTCTTACGGGATGTTTGTTATAACGGTGCTATATACGACGAGAATATCAATGAACTTCATCTCTTTACCGCAGTATTTAATTTGAAAGGTGAGGATTTTGTGAGTAATATCGGGCAACAAATCAAAATCATGGTTAAAATCATATTCTACCGATAGACTGGGTGTCTCCATAATGAAATTGGAACTCCCACTATGACATGATTCTTTGGAAGATAATTTTTGTAATATATTTTTTCGGCAACCGTCCGGGAAGTGGCTACTTCCCGGACGCTTTTTCTTTGAGAAAATAGCATTTTTTCGGCCTAGTCCGGGAAGTACGCACTTCCCAGACTAGGCCGGGAAGAATCACATCGTTGTTGTCATTGTGAATATGAAAATCTTGGAAGGTATAACATAACAGATTATTCGTGAATTACAAAAAAGGAAAATGTTCGATTCAGCCCGTTGGTATCCACTGTTTCGGGAATCTCGGATTAAGAATTGCAGAATTTTTAAATTTACCCAATCCTAAAAATTACACAGGCCATAGCATGTGTCGAACTTCAGCGACGATATTTGCTGATAATGGTGGAAACATCACAAATTTGAAGAGACACGGTGGATGGAAGTCTACCAATGTCGCTGAAGGATATATAGACAAATTAAACCCTTTCAATATTAGCAATTGCTCAAATTTTACTATAAATCTTAATATAAATAAGAATTAGAATGTTTCTGTTAGTACCTATCTTCTGTTCGAATTTCAATATTTAATACAAATAAGAATTAAAATGTTCGAAATTTTGTTCTACAAAAAAATATAATAAAGAAATGTGTCTCATTAATTTGTTATTCTACATGGTTGCCAAAAAAAATAGTGTACGCAACACGTCCGAAAACAGTTTTTTTGAACTCGCAGACTTCCAGGACTCGCCTACGGCTCGTCCTAGAATTTTGTCAACTCGTCCAAAAAAACAGTATTTTCCGGACTTATTTTACGTAAATAACTATTTTTAATTTCTTCTTCAGTTAGGTACTAAATAATAATTTATATAAAAAGAAAATTAAAACCGTTTATGATAAAATTTTTACTTTACTAAAATAAATAAATAAATATCGGGACATGTATCTTTAAATCATATAAACAAAAAAAATTATATATGTTACAGGATGTCCCGGTAGTCTAAAATTTAAATTTTATTTTATCTAAACTACGAAAACAATTTAATTCGGATTACAAAAATATTGGCCTAAGAGTTGTTTCAAGTGAAACACTCGGTATATATTGTTATGAAAATATATAAAATATTTATTTTGTGTGATGTGGTTTTAATAAATTTAATTTAATTTGATTTAATTTAATTTAATTTAATTTAATTTAATTTATGTATTGAGCGTTGCGTTGTTTTTGGTTTTGTTTCTGTAATTGATTTTTTTTTAGATTAACTGTAAATTGTTTAATACAAACCTTTATTTTATTCACCTCGTATATTAATTTTTTTTTATCCCTTGCTAGCTATCACTCAGATATTTGTTTTAATTTGAATCTCAGGAGTCGGTTATGTAACATTCATTCATAAACTCGCAATGCAGCACGCCAGAAAATAGAGTTTTTACAATTTTATACAATATTTATTTAAATTCATTAAGGAGATTATAAGAAAACAAAATTTTCAACTGGTTGGCTTTAAATCAGAAATGACTTCGTATAAATGAAATTTTTTTTAAGTTGAACAATCATAAAGAATATTTTGGGTTTTCTGCACCTTTCCTTATCCTACAACAATTTTTACAACACAAGGACTGGGTATTTTTCCTTTTTATTTTCAAAATTTTTACTGTTTTAATTCTCTTGATACTACCATAACCACTCGTCCGTGTATTGTATTGCATATCTTAACTTATACAAATTTAATTCACACGATTTGACGTTTAGATTAAGATGGCCGTCCTTTTTAAACACTTGTTTTGAGCTCATTCAATATTAGAGTTTTTAAAGCTAGTTTTTGGATTGCTAGTATGTAAATTTGTGCAGGTAAGTCCTGTTATATTAATTTTTCCTTTTCTAAGGTATACTGTATTAATACTTTGTTATTTGTAAGCTATAGCTATGAATTAATACTTTAGTGCACTTTATTTTTCAAATTTTTAGGTACCTGTTGGTTACTGGGTACTTCTTTCCTTGTTGGAAACGCTGACGATGTCTTTTGTACCAATTATGGGCCACTGGAACACCTCTCCGGATACTGCCTGATATTAATTGTTGCAAAATTTTTCTTCACTGTCGACTTTCTTTATGTGGATTTTGAAGACAAACGATTTTCGATGTTACTAGTAAGTTTTAATTTACTTCTTGACTGTTTTTTCTTGAATTATTTAATTTTTGTTGGAGCTACTTCTCCTCTCTAGCTTTTTACTAAAAAACCAAGCCGTAACTAGTAAATAAACATTTGTTTTTTCACCTTCTGGAAATTTCTAGTGTTTATTTTTCCTTAAGGTCCCTTCACATATATTCCAGTCTTTGGACGTCCTTTTTTCACAACACTTTCACTGCACATTTGTTACAATATCCTTTTATTTTTAACATATAAATTTATTACTTATTATTAAATATTCCTTATTTTCTGTTCTTTTTTCCTAGGTCATTTTCTGGTACTTGTAAAGCCAACTTTAGTTTTGACATTTGATAAAATTTATAATTTAATTTGACATTTGATAATAAAATTTCATAATTGACTTCAGTTCATTTAAGATATCTTCTCTACAGTTACTCGTCTACCCAAATTATGCATATCAAATTCATCTATGAATATTGGGCTGTCTTTTGATATATGTCACTCTGGTTTTATAATATGTTTTCTCATAGTATTTCTTGTGAACAAGTGTCGCTGTCATGCATTCTTTTAAAAATTTATTTTATATTTGTGAATTAAATTTAAAATTATCAATTTAATACTATGTGATATCCTTTATAATTACTTCTTTTATATTCAGAGTCTTTATATTAACAATTTTATGCTATTTTATTGTTTGCTATATTAATAATTATTTTTTTATTTTTGGACTAAAGTTCGGTCAGGTAATTTTTCAATCGTGATTTCTGTTTACATTTTCAATTCATTACAATATTTACACATTTTCTTATGATTACAGTGATATAGGTTTAATGGAAACATCGCCAATAGTAAGAAAAATGTACTGGTAAATCACATACAATTCCCTGACCCTATTACTTTATAATAGAAAGAGGTTCATTTCTGTAAGAGATAGTTGATAGAACTACTTGATGTTAATGAAGACCACAAGGAAAATGTATCCAAAGTAAATTGTAGATAGTGTTGGTGTTAAAAAAATGTTTCTTTAACAGAAACCATTGCAAACGGTTTTTATTCATGACCTTAAATTTCAATCAAAGCAAATCAAATCCCATAAATAAATTCGGAAAATTTAATAAGTTGCGAGAAATATAAGAGAGGCTATAAAACACTCGAAAGTCGTAATAAGTATAAATTGGAATTGGAATTTAAGTATTTCCAAAAAAAACTGCAGGTTTAGTTTTCTCACTATTACTGAGTAAGAAAATAAAAAAAATATGGAAAATACGCATTGGTACATGAGTATTTTCAAGGACGTAAAAAATAACCTGGTTTTATTAGGTTTTGGATAAAATACTACTGTTTCAATTTTTCAATAATTGGTTCCTAGGAAAACGTATCAGGCTTAGTCATAGTTTCCAAGTATGCTCGTTCCTAGTGTCTATTGATTTGCTTTTTTACATGTTAGATTAATGGCCTGTACACCGTCATGTAAATCGGAATATTTTAGATATAAAAATTGATACCTATTAATGTTGAAAATAAATTGACAATAATTGATTGCATTTATAACGTCAACATTTATCGAGTTTCGATTCACTTAATTTATTATTATTTAAAATTGATATAGTCAAGGGTTTTTCAGCTTCAATTTAAAGTTCTCTATTAATATAATATAATATAATATAGTATAATGTATTTGATTCAGTTAATTTCTGCTAATCGCTGTCAATGATCATGAATGCTTTCTTTGCAAATCACGCCTTCCCTACCATTTGGAAGGAAGCTTCTGTTCATAATTTGAGAATGAATGTTACATTTTCTGTCGAACGTGATCCCAAACTACCATTATGGTCTTATCAAATCAGGTAATAACGATTGGTCTTTTGACGCTAAACTTCTTGCAGCGATTATTTATTTAGCCTTTGCTAAAGCATTTAATACAGTGCCTATGAAGGTTGTTGCACAAACTCAAACATATTACAATTCGTAGTGTTTTGTTGAGTGATAGGATTTTTATTGTTAACGCTTGCAATTCTTTCTCGTTTATGCGTCTAGTAATTACTGGCGTACCGCAAGGGTTAGCTTTGAGATCTTTCTTGTCCTTATGGTTCCAGATCTAGTGCTCTAAAGTATCCTTTTATGCTGACGATACCAAACTGTTTGCAAACCCTTTACTAAATCAAACTTCACTTTGACGAGATCTGAATAACACCGCACTGTGAAGACTAGATGCATCCAGAAAGAGGTGTCTAATGCCTTAAAAAAATCGTCACTACTCTTGCAAAGTATACAACAAAAACTTCTTAGAATGACCCTGGTGTTATTATTATTATAGAAGACCTTTTCATGGTCTGACATAGCATGTGTCGGCAAAAATCAAGTTCCAGGCTTCATCTTTTGAAAACTCTTGCAAGAGCAGATTTTTATGTTTCTCTTTGTGAAGAACGCCAATTTTGTGAGGCAAAAATGTTACGCGACTCTCTTTTGGAAGTATTCGGCCAAATTATGAAGAAAGACACATGTTTTTCTCTGATCACATTCCACATGGGTCAGCTGTCGTTTGTCTACGCACTTTATCTGCCTCCAAAAAGAGATATAATCCCTGGTAAAGCCACTATGACGTGTACCTGGCATGCTATATTAAATGTCATGTATTTATAAACAAAGTGTTTTTACTATTGTTTAATGTTGTGTAATTTTCGGTATATATTGAAATTAACTACAAAATATATAATACGTAATTTCGCGATCAGCAAAGTATTGCCAACTGTACCGTGTATAATTGTTCTAATTTATTGATTATGTGGCTTACACAATGACAAAACTCTGACTTTATTAAATGGCCTGGTCCTGATAAAACACTTGATTAACTAATCGTCCGGTTAAAATAATCAGGAAGTATAATATTGATTAAAACTCTTTAGGTATTTTGAAAAATGTCACAGCCCTGATTACTCGACAAAGATTAATTTAATGTTGGCAGTTTAAAATTTAGATTTAGAATTTTTTATATTCTTTAAATATAACTACCTAAAAAGTTTATATTTTATAAAAATCTATTATTAAGTACGAATTGCTGATAGTTTGTCACTCTCAAATTTCTCAAGGCTTTAGGTTAGGTGTGAAAAAAATAACACATGCCCAATAAGAATGCCCATAAAGAGAATGAGATAGGAAGTTGATTATGTTATAAATAAGTTGTGCAGCGACAAACACTCTTGAATGGTGCCATTTGTTTTTCTATAACTTTCATAGATCACTAGACCATATTTTATCTTTTTTGTTAAATTTTTAACTATTAGAAGCCTTTTAACAGCATATACTAACCAACATACCTCTTAAAGGTAATAAAAAAGACTATTGGAGATTGAGAAAATTAAATATGGTGTCTGCGCCCATAAGAAAAAAGTTGACTGGTGTCAACCAAATCTTTGAAGGTATATTAAAATTCTAATAGCAATTTGTATAATACCAAAAAATGTTTAGAATTTCCTATATTAATGATTACAAAATTATTCAAAGAATAAAAAACAATATAATCAATTAAATTTTATTTACTTAATTTTATTTATGAACATGTATAATTCTACGGTCTCTTAAGTATTTATAGCGTCGAAATAAGTGGTCGCTACTCCAAAAACCGATATGACCTTGACATGTTCTTTCGACCTTTACCTCAAGATCAAGGTCACTAAGTATCTATTCAAAAGCTGTTACTCCCTCTGATTCCGAAGTTAAAAATAAAAAATTACTATAAAAATCAGCATTTGACTTTGAACAGACCTTGACCTTTGACCTTGAGGTCACGGTCAATGTCATATTCGGTTACAGAATTTTCTGCTCTTTACATTTCCAGTGTCGAAAAAAAGGTAGCCATTTTAAAAAACCGACAAGATCTTGATATGACCTTGAACCTTGACCTCAAAGTCAAGGTTACCATCGGATGCGCCGTGAAAATGCTGAGACTTTTGTCTTCAACATTTATCCCAAAAATATTTTCCCGCTAAAATTTTTGGAAGTTTCTATACTTTTAATTAACCCCGTATATTATCAGCAATATTTTTCTCAAAAACTCAACAATTCTTAAATAAATTACAGATATTTTTAAACAGACATTAACAAATTTCTTAATATGTGCTCGATATTAAGTCCCTAAACAACAGAGACATAAACAATGACTTCAACTAATTTAATAAAAAAGTAGTAGTCGTTCTGTACCAAGTAAAAATTATTCACATTTTTGTTGTCACTTGATAATTTTTTGAAGTTTTTTTTTAATATCCGTCAAAGTTTCATGTCATATTCAATTTTTTTTAGTGCTTTAAAGTACATAGTAATTTTAATCAAATTAATTCATCGTTAGTCACTTTTTCGTAAATCGTATTAGCTCTGAAAACAAATAATGATAAATAAACTAGATATGTTCCGGATATACTCCTGAAGTATTGGACATTTATTTACCCATACAAGTTTTTCCAAACCACTAGCAGAAAATTGTGAAATACATGTTAACTATCAATCAACCAGTCAGGAAAATTAGCCCAATAAAAAGACATAATAATAAATCATATGCCTAACTAAAGGGATCTGGAGGATAAAAACGAGATTGCCGAACGCAGATATTCATACTAGTGGAAGGTCGAGAACCAATTTATCGAATATTGTTTTACCATCGAAATTCCTTTCGTTAATCTAATAGAAACGTAATGTACCGTACACAAATTATTCCAATGAATAATTCTGTGTACGGTACACGTATACGAATCTTAGTGGGTCTATAAATTTTGATAACAGAATATTCCATTAAATTGCTCGTACATGTAGCATTTCCACTGCATCCTGGATACTTACTAGGAATGTATGAGCTTGTACGTATATATTTGTTAATATTTCAGGGGAATTGGTAGGAAACCTTACAGGTAATAAAATCTGAAAGTATAAGGCTTCGATTTTGCAAGCTATTCCATCTAAAGGGTCCACACACCCTCGAAAAATAAAGTCAGATAATACAACATTACAACGCGCGAATAATGGCGTATTTCTTGAGATTCAAAATTAGAAACTTTCGTTATACATGTTGATTCGTTTCTTATTGGTCAAACTGTAGCAAGGGTCAAATTATCTAAAAATAATACTAATATCTGTACCTTTTCTGAAAAAATGATTCGCCACTGACAAAATACAAAAACGATTATTTCTCAAAACCTCAAACCATTTTATATTTTAAAAAAATATCGTAAATTTCACCGTTTCAGAATAGAATGTAATAATATTTTTTTAATAAAATACATTTAATACAAATTTTTGCGGTATCTCACTTAAAACATATTTATCTGCAGCTCTGGTATAGTCTTTCCGATATCAACTGGAGAACCAAGAGTCTATAGTTTTTACGAAGTCAATTGAAGGACCTATAATTTCAAGGTATGTACCAAGCTCGGTCACTAAGCAGCAACTCGACATTGAAAGATTTGAAAAACTTGTTCCCATATTTATTTAGCCATACCCGTATACAGGTCTGGTCGAACTAAACGTGGAGGTGGTAAAAATGTATACGCCCAATTGAAGAATGCGAGCGCGGACAAACGAATTACAAATACAGCCTTTGACAATGGTCGACCAATTGCCCAGCAGTGCAGTGCAGCAATGCGGAATTTGGTGTGATTCAGGTAATTTTAATTTACACCTATTAATCATTATTATTACAATTGCGAGGGACAAATAATATTACTACAACATGGCATTTTGGAGGCCTTTTGAAACGGAACAAATCGAAATTTACCATCAATATAATAAAATTTTTTGAGGACATAAATAGTTAAAATATGTTGTTGGCCAAATGAATATATAATAGAAATGTTCTGCACATTATATACAAATTATTATAACATTTTACCTTTATCAGAAAACTTTTTTAGGGACACCTATGAAACTCATTAAATTTTATTGCCAGGCATTTTTTTACATGTTCAACAGACTTTGAAAAGATTATAACAATAAAATGCTCCAAATAAAAGTTACATCAAATAAATTTCACAGAATTTAACATTATTTTATATTATACAGGGTCTCGCATTTATTCTATGTTTTATTATTATTATTTTCAAGATTATTGCAACTTTTAATTTTCAATTAAATTGAATGCTGCTTTTATAAAGAAAACATTGGATTTATTGTATCCTTACGGTATTATTTAATGTGGATTATGTAAAATGGAGAGAAATTTTGAAAAAAAATTATCAATTTTGTATTCTTCCAGTGGTGTAACTTCATCACCCAAGCTTTCTAATACTCAGATAACAAATTTGGGGTAAAATTTTAACAATGGAACATTGTTAGTTTAGAAAATACATATTTAGAAAACATTTTTATCTCTCTCTTCTCCTTCTTCATCTTTTTAATTATACCTTAATTTTGTATAGTGCTCTTAGTGCATGAAACAAACCATTATATAATCTAGGTACTTGTTTCGTACATACCCCTTTTACATTTAAACGTTATGCACTTTATAACTTTTTTATTATTGCAAATAGAATCACTTTAGATTTTGGCTAATTTGTGAAGTTTCGGCCATGGCTTTGGCTGGTTCATTCAAAACAGATCGTCTATGGGACCCCTTAACTTCCAATTCTACGAATTACTAAAAAATGAAATATACGACTTTTTTACAATAAACACTAATAAAAGTCGCCAAATCAGTTTCGAATGTGAAAATAATAAGAGACTTAGGGTGGAAAAGATATTTTGATAATATAACCGAATGTATTACAAAAAAAAACAATAAAAAAATCAAATCAAAGGTGAATCGGTAATCGGATTAGGAATTAAAATATTATTTTTCAGGGCCGCTCATACATATGAATGATAAAAATGTCGAATTTCTGTTTTTTTTTTTCTCCTAATGCCACCTAATGAAGGTCGCTCTTTTTTACACTGATGAGAGGGTAGGGACAGCTACAAGTTTTATTGATAAGAACTGTTACATGTGACAAAAAAGTGGTACGACTTTAGAAGCACTACTTCTGTTCGAAACGACGATACAACTAATTCTAAGCTATACAGGGCGATTCACAACTTATCCAAAAAAATTTGGGAATAGATGCAGCATGAGAAATGGAATCAATATCGTAAAAAAAATTGTAAAATCCTTATAGTTTTCGAGAAAAAAAATATTGAAGTTATAGTACATTCAACCACTACATAACTGGACAACTGTAGTATCTAGCGTCATTCGCCACGTGGCCTCAGCGACTCCGAATACTGAATTCGGATTTTGCAATCCTCGTTGCGATATTTACCTGTTATCTGTGGTGTTTACAATACCTAGGTTTTTAGTAGCTAGTGTCAAAAATGGGTAGTTATTGTCAAAAATGGTTTGCGTGTACTCGGAGTTGATGGATATCGTTTTAATTTATGGTGTTAATTCGTAGAAACTGAGTACAACGGACCCCAATGTGTTTACACATTGGTGGATAAAATTTTGAATAATTGTTGTAACATCGGGTATGACAAATGATTTTATTATTTAGAAACACAAATTAATTTTATTAATTAATAAAGGCAAAATCAGTTTAATTTGCCGATATAAAATAGGTGCTATAAAATTCTATTTACATATTTCTTTCCTTGCGAAAGTTTTTGTCCGTTTTTATCACACCGCTATGCCGGCCGCCTTGTGCGAGGTCAGGTTTTACAGTGGACCAGTTTCCAGTGCCGTGCAGAAGTGTATTTTTAAATCATTTTCGAACTGCCCTTTTTGATTTTTTCTTTACAAAATTGTATTTGTAAGGCTCCCCTGTACATCCAGAATCCTTTTTTTTTGCTAAGTTCTGAATCACCCTGTATAGCACATCCACTGACATTTTATTTGAAGAGTAATCATTGCTTCTTTTTTATACGAACTGATTTTAATAAATGATAGAGAATCGATTTGGACTGCATTGTCTCTGACAAAACCAAATCATTTGTAGGTACATTCTATTTTTTGTGCGGATTCATTATTATTGTAATATGCATATATTATTATTCCAGGTCATTATGGGATATCTTGGAATTATTTTAGAAGGTTTAAAACTGACCATATGGTGCTAAAACTTTTAAATATAAAAGTGCAACCACCTCCAGCCAAATAAGACGTCCTTGTTTTTTTTACTTAAGGCCGCCTTTGCATCCGAAGCGCTTAAAGCCAAAGCTTGTTCACAATGGTATGTGGTATTCAACATTATAGACGTACCTTTAGTACATGGAAGAATGCAGGATAAATGAAAGCAGTGAATACAATGAATGACTCATTCCATTATAGGGAAAGAAGGTGATAAAATAATGGAAATGTCAAAATTCTTTTATAAGAATTCCTGGCCGAAAACAGAGGAATCGATCAGGTATTGTAATATCCGAAGCTTTTCAAGTATTCAAACCGTATTTCATAATTTTATTTCCCTTTAAATAAAATCCAAAGCAATTACATATTATTATTGAGTTACATAAGCACATATTTTACAGAATATTTTTTTGCAATCCAAATCCATTATATTTTATTTTACGTGTTACATAGTATCGACGTTTGTAGTATTTTGATTATATGCTTAAAATTGTGTACAACTGTATAGTTTGCCACTTGTCACTTGCGAAACATTTTGCTGTGTCAGATGATGTCAATATTACACCGCACTATGGTCTGTAATGTGTTTTTTATGCATTACCGCTTTTAGATTCATTACAGCGCTCCAGCTGAATACATAAAACATCAAAAATCTATAACAATAATATAGACGCGGCGCCGCGGGAAGAAAGCAGTAAAAAGGTAACCTAGCTATTAATTATATCTGAACCTTCCTAGCTCAACTTATAGCTGCTTTCTTTTTGAAGCAAAAAAAATGATTTATTACTCTAAGATGAACTGATGTTTTATGTTAGGTTATAAATAATTTAAATCGTAGTATTTTGAAGAGGAGTGGTTTAATATATTAATGGATTTAAATAAAAGGAATTGTAGTTTTAGTTAGTTCACATAAACTAGGTCAAATTTCAGTTTGGCAACGAATACGCTAATAATACAAATTATAAATACAGTCAATTCAATATTTGTTTAGCTGGTACGACGGTGAAATTAACAATGATTATGTAATCAAAATAACGCAAAATAAAACAAAATTTAAATAATGTATGGTAGCAACTGGAAATGTCTGGAAAGAGCTTAAATATCAAGTAATATTTCCTGGAATATTTCCATAAAATTACCACAGCTATACTCCGCGTTCGAAATTATAGAGAGTGACTAAGACATAATATTTTAAAAACACTATTACCATAATGCGTATAAAATATAAAATGATTTTTATACGGTTCAATATTATTTATCTTTGTGCCGCTCACTACGCACATCGATAGAATCTATAATCGTCTATAGATTGAGTTACACTGAACGTCGATCTATATTCTATCTCTGTCTTTTGCACTTGGTAGGGAATAGGGAAATGCTTTTTTAGTTGGGTGTAAACGGACTCGATTTACCCGTCCTGAGAAACATCATAGCATAAGCGTAGACGAGGGGTCTAATTCCATGGCTATAATAAATTTATAAATTAAAAAAACACAACTGTGACGTTTTAAAATGCTGTAAAAATGAATAAAATGGATCAAAGTGCCGGTTATAGCAAACCGTAAAAATATATTAGACGTTATGTTTTATTCCCTTTTTAAATATTTTCCATATCTTGTTACCTTTTACGCAGACACGCCCATGGATTTTCGTTCCCGGCACGCTTCATCCCCCTTACTAGTCCAAAAGCTAGCGATGAGTCACTCTCTATAATTTCGACCGCGGAGTATAGAAGAGTCCGTGTCGGCGCCTTTGATGTGGCGGTCGAGAACTAAGCGAAACGGAATCGTGCTAACCCTCTCAGATTAAGCGGAATAGTCGGGGCTGGATTAAAAGAATTTTTATTATTGAAATAAAATATTTAGTTTCTACCTGACAGTACCGTAGTAGGTAAATTTAATAATATGAAATTTGAATTAGAATATTACGTGGTATGACATTAAAAGTAGAAAGTGGGTATTTTAGATAGGTAATAGGTTTTGTACTTGGATTTAATACGGATTATTAAAAGATAACTTGAAGAGTAATTAAAATTCCTTGTTGTAAGCTCCTCCTTACTGACGTAATCCTTAGAGAAGAAAATGGTTAAAATCGCGTTTTTTTTCGAACAAATAATCGTTAATATCTCAAAAACGTTAGATTTTAGAGAAAAGTTGCATGTGAACTTTTTTGTTCAGGATACCCCAAAAAGCCTATAAAAATGTATTTCGAGCGAAAAAATCGAAAATTACGAATTTGTTTAAACAATTTTTGACCATTAGTAACGTCTGGCAACATGCGGATATGTTTCAAGGGTTATTATGAAAATAAGATTATGAAAAAAAATCGAATGAGAATCATGTTCCTAGCGGGAACAGCGATACAGCCTGGACTAATACTTATAAATACTATAAAACATACCTACAATATAATATACAAAAAAATATAATAACAATATATAGTATTAAAAATATAATCATTACAGATTTCTCCATTATTATAAGTTTATTTTTTGAATATTCCTAAAATTTTGGTTTATAGTTTATAACGTATAATAAATTCTAACCCTTAAATATAACCCAAGTACAAATTCTTTCGAAAAAGAATGACACGGATGACTAAAAGGTAGTCTTTTAATTAATTCAAGAAATGTGCTACAATTGTTATTTTTTTGTGAATAATAAAATTGTTCAAAATTATATTGAAATATCTTTTCAGTGTTACAAATGAGCTCAACAAAGTTATCGTTTGGCATTTGCAATTGTCCAAATAAGGTATCTTCATTTTCGTTATTATATAAAATAAAAATAAATCAACTAAATTATACCTACGCCTATGATTGCAATTATTTCTACCCGTTGTCGTTACTCGCCTGAACGAACGCCAAAGCCGTCTTTTCCGCTGGAAGGCGGGGCATAAACGCTGCGCGACGAAATCGACGCTAACCGTTCCCGCCAAGACAGTTGGGGAGCTGTGAAATTACAAATTACTAAAGCATGATAATGATAAGCATTTTAGGATTTAGCTTATACTAGTTATTATAATGCATATCTACTTCTCTTGAATTTTTTTTATGTAATAAAAAACATGATTACGTGATTATTTATGTTTCAAAGGTTATTTTCATGTCTTGATTGATGATTGAACAAAATCAATCAGACCATGTAATTAATAAAAATTTAACTTATTTTAACGCTCTTATTTTTATTTGAAGTTTTTTTTATAACTGCTAATTTTTAATTTTTTTTGCTTAAAAATCTCTGAAATGCCACAAACCGGTTGGTAATGTTGTGAAATTCTCTAATTTAGTATTTCTAAGTTTACAGTTCACACTTTTATTAAAACTTCATTGTTTTTATTATCATAAAAACACATGCTTTCGTTAACCCTGAAATAAATTGGATTTACAAATTAAAATATACTGGAAATTTAATTCCGATATTTTATTATTAAAAAAATATCTATGCGTTGAATGTATATATTCAATTTAAGTTTAAAAAAATATGTGCTCAGATCTAGCTAAAGGTTGAAAAATGCAGGTGAAACAAGAGTATCAGCCTGTTATATACCTATCTCTTGTTTTTAATTAATAAATTATATTAATTAATTTTCTAAACTATTAACTAACTTCTCAATTATTAGGTAGGTACACAACAGATATTATTTTATTCAAAGGTTAGCGCAAGATTAGTAGCAACAAAAAATAACAAAATTATATTTTTGCAAGTGGAATACTAAGCATAACTGACTTTAGAAGTAAGTTGTTGACATTTTTGTGGGTGACATTTTATTATTTTTAAAGTCTGAAAGAGCAGAAAGACGTTAAACTAAAGAGTAATAAGATTATAGCTCAGAAATTTTATGATTTCGAAATTATAAGGTAAGCCATTTAAATTTTCCTGAACGTAATTTTAGCTCAATATACTTAAGGGATTATTTCAAACTAAAAACTAAAAATAAAGAAAGAACACCAATTAAAATGCGTGAAATTAGTATTTAGTGTTCAAATATAATTTAAAAACCAGAAATTTATAATTCAAATTCTTAAGTTGCTAGTAAAATTTATATGTGATTTGATTTTATGCTTGTTACAACAATAATATCTGCAGAAGCATATCCTTTATCTGTATTCCTTGGTGTTAGAATGAGGAATAAATACTTTATTGTTAGCTACACCTTAAGAGAAGCATATACGAATTAACAGAAAAAGTAATCTAATTTTAATTTAAAGAAAACAATTTAAACAGAGGCTATTTTTTATTAAAAATATTTTATTGGCACAGCTTGCCACATGCTTGGTCCAGAAAAACACTATTTTCAAGATTGGAAATAGAAATATAATATATTTTAATTGAAAGTTATTTCTAATTTCATTTGCAACTTACCTCACGTAAACTTTATACTTTATCCATTTCATAACAATATTAAAATGTTTCCATAATTTTTATACCCAATTTATTTGTCATTACCCATTTTCTACGAACTAACACAAATAATGTTGTCTTGCTTCACCATAATTTAAAACGGCCTCCATCAACTCCCAGTTGCTACACACGTAAGCCATTTTTGACACTTGAAAAACTAATTTAAACACTTTTCGGAATCACCTGGGTCACGTGAGAGAGAGCGCATTGCGTACAGCGCACAACGCGAATGACGCTAAAGACTACACTAAAACCGCTGTATCTTTTCCATTACGTCACAAGCAATATTCATATGAATTAAGACTAAAAATCCTAGTCACTGTTTTCATATAATTGAAATGTCACTTGACAATTCCCAAATCTTGATATCTCCCAAATTTCAATACTGGTCTTACTGATTACCTACTAAAATATGCCAAAAAATCGATATTTCAAGGCTGAGAAAATACAAACAACAGTTAGTACGGAGACGCGATCAAAACAACCGTCAAATTTTTAATCTGAGTGTCAGTTCTGTTTTGTTTTAACTACGGTAGTCAAACTTTAGTCTAAAACTAATAACCAACAAACGTCCACCATTTTCTTTCACTCTAATACATATAAAATAAAATGTTGGAACGATTGTCTGTGATAGATTGAGACTATGAAGATATTTATACCATCATTGTATTTCTTTTTGGCGCATTTAACAAATAATGAATTCACGTCCTCACAGTCGTGACGTAATGGCAATCTTAAAACGGTTCTAGTGTGTGATATAAGGGTTGTAATTACTACAACTTCAATAATGTTTTTTTCGCAAACTATAAGGATTTTATAAAAAAAAAAAATTAGGTACTGACTGATTTGATACAACATATATTACTTCAACGGAACCAGTTAAACATAGAACAAGAAAATATATTCCAATCATTTGTTTATATCTTCTGCCAAACTAGATTGGAAAATGTAGAGCTCAGTGTCTTCTTCAAGTAAACGGGCTCTGTGTCTTCAAGTAAACGGTCCTAATACGGTTGATTAATGTAATAAAATATTTAGTTTTTTTGTGATAACTGATCAAAACATACGGAATGTTTAAATTGAAGGGAACTGGAAAATGTCTTAATAATAAGCATTTTTAATAATCCAAATGATTAAAACAGCAAAACGGTGATTAAAGTTAATATCAAACAAAATTGTCAAACTTATTGATAACCTCTGCAATCATCCTGGACTTACGTACTACATAAGAGAGGTGAATAGTGAACAGAAAATGTAGTAACAATGACTAAATGGATACTTAACTTAATGATCGGTAAGTCATGGAAACACTGATTAAAACTGAGTGTTAGAGATATGCACCAACAAGTGCTGCACCATCGCGCATCGGTGCAGTCCAGCGGTTCCGAAAAAGTCAGTCAGTAAGTACTAAGGAAAAAAAATTCTATTTTCAAAAAATATTTCTGCCGATCAAGTTTTGAACTTTAGTTAATTTTCAAATATCCCTCCAATGTTACAAACACCCGCTGTATATATTGCTTCTATAAAGCAACAGTTTTGACTTATACTCTTTTGCCTTTCCATCACAGAAATATCAATTTCAGAATAAGAAGACAGTATCCTTTTGTTCTTTCACCGCATTAAAATTGTAATGTATCAAATTCATTGTTAATCAACTTTGTTTAGTTTCTTTTTCTTTTGCGAATTATTAATTACTTATTTGGAAAGTTTGCCATTACAGCACGCATGTCCAGAAGAACAGTTTCCGTGCCATAGGCAATTTCCCAGACCCGCCATTCGAATTTTCCTAATTCCATTATATCTGACCATTCAAATTCGGGTTTCCGATTGATTCACTCATTACGATGACAATACCACGCCATAATATTTGATGATTAAGTATATACATATAGCCGCCTACCTACAAAGCATGACAAAATATACATAAACCGATAAACGTGAACCGATAAGGTCGCCTGAAATGAGGGTATATAATTTATTGGATGTCAAAGATAATAAAATATCAAGCGGCAGGAACGCACAGTGCAGTTAATCTTTTATATTACAGCATTCGTATTACACTAAAACAAATTTCGGTTTCATGGAAAGATATATGTGGATATTTCCTGAACTGTAGGTTATGGTCTATTAATTTCCTGGTGCATTTCGAATTTCCACGCACACGTTTTCCGATACAAAAAGGAAACAAATAAATAAACTAAATTTTATGAAAATACATTTTCATAATGGCATCAATATTAGCTTTCGATGCTAATTTTTTTGTATAGTAAAGCAATATAGCAATTACGCAAAGAAGTAATTTTATTATCAACTGTTTCCATCAATATTACCTGAGCAGTTTTTGTTTAAATACAATAAACCACATATTTTCAAATACGCAAATAAATAAGGTCCGTATTGGTGACTGTTGCATATAGTAGTGCAGGAATACATGGACTTAGACCCAGATGGAGTGCAAGCTACAACCTGGGGAGGTTTCGTACTCTATTCCGAGCAGAAGTTTTCGCGATAATGACGTGTCTGGTAGAGGCAATAAACGCAAACTTATGTATTATATATTCTCTGATATTCAAGCTTTAGTCACACACAAGATAAGTTCAAAACTTGTGTGGGATTGTTTACAAATGCTAACTGAACTGGCCACCAATAATACTGTGTTGGGGGCCAGAACACAAATGGATTTATGGGAACAAGAAAGCTGATGAACTTACTAGGAAGGGATCCGAGGCAAGTGGACTGAGACAGAACACAGGAAATACTGGACTTCAAGGCCAGGGCATAACCATTCTAAGGAGCTCATGGAATATCCTTTGAAGGAAAGAGCAAATGAGTTGCTGAGCTTGAATAAAATTCGGAGAGTGTAGGGACTCATAACAGGACACTGTCACTTTAGGAAACATCTACATAAGCTAACGCTTGCAGACAGTCCGGTCTGTCGAGGATGTGATTCGGCAGATGAAACCCCTCTGGATATTCTGATCGAGTGCCCAGGATTTGCTGGTAGTATAATGACGCTCCTGGGAAGACCCTATTTGGAAACCAAAGGAGCTGAGAAGAAGTGTCAGCAAGGAAGCTTTTGGAGTTTGTTAAAAGGACAAAACTACTTGCTGAATAGAACTAAGTAGTGGGACGAACAATAGGCCTAATAAAGCCGCGGTGTCATGGGATTTGTCAGAACCAACCACTAGGAAAAGAAGAAGGGTAAGGATGGACGCCCTGTCTAGTAAAATGCATATTCGTTGTAATTCTGATGTTAAGTATGTGATGTCACCACAAACTGTACCTACCCTATCCTTATAGGTGTCCTGTAATGTATATATTTATTTTTGTTTTACTAATTAAGTTGCTTAAAAAACTATAAACATTTTGATGGATCGTCAAGAGTAAAGAAACAAATTTGTGCTAAAGAAGTTGGAGAGAAAAAAGATAAAATAACTGATTTTGATGTTTTCATTGTAAGAGATCGTTTTTTCTTGAGTATTATTATTATTATTATGAGTATTATTTGTAATCTCTTAATTACAATTGAAAAGTAGAAAAAACTATGCGTCGGAATCCAAAATGATTAAAACATGAAGCATTTATTATCAGTTTCCATTTACATCTATAAAATCTTTGGTTACTACACTATTTTGAAAAAGGGAATCTTCCCAAAAGCTTCTGGAGCCTCTTAGCTCAGATACTTGGGAAAGATTGCCAAGTAGTATACTTAATTGTTTCTATCTGAATATAATAAAGTACTATAACGAAACTCGAAACTATAAGGAAATTTCATTCACGAAATATTATAGTTTCCAGTCCTGAAATTTTAAACTATTTTGAGGATTTCCATTAGAAGATGATTGTCAAAAAATAGTAATTATGCTGTTATGACTTTATCTTATAAGTATTTCAGGTTTATATGACATTTTCCCTTATGGAAAGAACCATGCTCGAATAGAAATTTTTATAAATAATGGACAATAAAAGTAAGACAAAATTACAACTATGAATTTGATCCAATCCAACTGATATTATAAAAATGCTTATAATCTGCTACCTAATATGCATGCATATAACAAATTATGTTTTATATTATTTTGCAGTAACATTTGATGAAATTGCGAGAACAAGAAAGTGTTAAAACTTTTTTGTTCATTTTAAGTTCCATTTAATTTATTTATAATTGCATAAGGTTTTCTTTAATATTGAAGGTTACTATAAAATACTTTTTGGTTTCAAATATTAATACATTTTCTTTTCTAAGTTACCATACAACGCAGTTCTGCTTTTTACTGACTTGTTTTCGAAATAACTATTAGAAATGTTACTATGATTTGGATGACATTTTTAAATAAATCCTGTTTACTGATTGAACATGATATTGTGAGCAAATGGAAAAAATAAGTCCTAACATTCCTAGAACTGGTACCTTTGCTTGGATAATATTGGATGCCCTTCAATTTTCACAATCTTTTAATCGACAGAAATAAATAACTTTGGTTTATTATATACAGGGTGTTTCAGAAAGACCTCCCGTAAATGCAAGGGGTAACGTTAAAAAATAACAATTTTTTGTCTTATGAACTATATGTCTCGTGTTTTCGAGATACAGAGCGACAAATTAAAATTTTTAAAATAGAATTTTTACGAAAATTTCCAAACGGTGCGAAATATTTTTATGAAATTTGGTATTCCGGTGTTTTTAAGGACACCAAATGGACTAATTATTTTTTGGATATTTCATAGAGGGCGCTAGTTATACTACATTCATAT
This sequence comes from Anoplophora glabripennis, assembly GCF_000390285.2. NCBI lineage: Eukaryota > Metazoa > Arthropoda > Insecta > Coleoptera > Cerambycidae > Anoplophora > Anoplophora glabripennis. The sequence continues at coordinate 392,948 of NW_019416483.1, read as the reverse complement.
TACATTTTAAGTTCCTTGGAATTGCTACTCAATGCTGTATTTTTTTATTGTAGGAAAAGCGGTGCCAAGTCGCTCAGTTCCTCACAGACAGAAGATAGAAGACTTCAAGAAACTGGGAGAATACAGCCCCATCGCGAGGGAAGCATTCGCAAAAGTTACAAAAGTTCTAATGACAAAAATTAGAATGACAGCTGCCTACTTAAATATTTATTAATTGCAATCGTGAGAGTTGTAATGCGAATCATAATAAATTTAATTTTTTATTAATAAATGGTTAGTTTTAAAGCAAAAAAGTAAGAGAGGTAAAATTTTTAAAATAAACCAGGCTATCGTATTTTTAAATATTCAATTTTTGTCAAACAAAAAACTTAGGGTATGCTTATTTCAGAAGAAATAGAAATTTTCGAAAAATTGGAGAAATTGCACATGTATTAGTAGAAAATTTGTGTTAAATTTGACTATTATACTTTTTTTAGTTTTCAAACTACAAGCGGTGTTTCATATGTTTTTTTGGAATACTTTGAGAGGCTGTATCGCCTAAGGGGTGAACATTTTAATAAGGTTATTTTTATGCAACAGATTCACCTGTACCATTTGTGTTACTTATTTTGAAAATACCTTGTAGATCCAAAACAACAATTCTAGAACTATCTTCGACAGTGTTTCGCAAGCTTTCCTAATTTCTTTCTCAACCCAGCGAATACATATAATAATATATAAAATGATGATAATTTCAAATATTATGTTCATTCGACTATTTAAAGTCTCCTAACTAAGGATCTAAGGCCATTTGTCTGTAAAGTGCTGAAATTTTTAAGTCCTCCAATATCTGGCATTCATTAATATATTTCTGTATAATATAAGTGATTTTTTCCAAATAATTAGTTAAGTCATTAGTATAAAAGGCACATCTCTGCATCTAACGTTTTTTAAAAATATAATTCGAATATAAATCGTCACATTCGACAATAACAAACTCAAATCGTCGTATAGAAGAATTAGTTTCTCTAACTTGTTGATTCATTTAATTTTACTGCAAATATTGCAAATTAAAGTTAAACATATTTGTACATAAATGTTTTGCAAATCAAATATAATAATATATCAGGTATCAAAATGCTGAGCAAGAGGGTATTCATTTCCTCATACTTTCAAAACCCAAGGTCATTTGAGGAAGAAAAAGTTTTATCGCATCAAAAGTTATTCCCCGAGTTTGATAATCGGATTATTTCGTGTCTGTACCAAAGTTATAATAAATTAGGTATATGGAAACATTATGTAAATTAATGTAATTTACAATAATACCCCACTCGACCCCAACCGAGTTCTATAAACTTTATATAACTTTTAAAAGGCCGGGATAATATATGCGAAATAACAAATCTTCAGGATGGTATATCCTTAAAAATGTTATCTTTATTCTACAACCAAATGTAATAGAAATGTGGCAAATATCAATATTAAATATCAGTAAAATATTTTAGTCCAGTTTTGATATTCTGGGACATACTTTTAGTTAAGATATGTGCACCAAAGTTGGAATAAAAGAATTCAAACATACGGGTTGTGTCCTAAATAGTCTAAAATACGTGTAGGTGAGTCCTCAGGTTAGTTTCAAATCATAAAACACATGTTCTAAAGTCACATTTCTTCAGATTATTTCTACTGAATTAAACAAGTAGCTAATTGTAATAACTCAACTTTTTTAATATAATCACCCGCTGAAAAAGCAAATTTCAAAATGATTATATTGACATATTCTAGAAAATGTGTGCATTAATATGTGTTTTCAAGTTTGATACTGTGTATCGAAGACATTAAAAGCGTATAAAATGTCAAGCATATAAATAAATGAATATCGTTACAAGAATTATTAAGAATTATTTACTGTGGGATGCCTTTAATAAACCCACTATGTATATTAACTTTACGTCAAGTTTGCCTTGAAACCAAAGTTCAATTCCTGGGTAATTTTTATGTTTCTTGCATCTTTACCACATAATATTTAATTTAACTGTGGAACCTAGCAACAAAAGAGATACAAACCGATGTATACCTTGAGATAACTTCCTATCTAGATAAATATGTAGATCTAAAAATAATCTAATATACAGGTGGAAGAAAGGGGAATTATATTCCAGAAGATTATTATAGCTAGAAATATGTTACCTTCTTGTTACGAATATATCTTTTTTGTTTAGCATTATATCAACAATATTATGAAATTCAAAACTTCAAGCAACATCTAAAAATATTATAAATAAATATCTGCTGAACCAATTAAGTCAAGACCTCTGAACAAAGTTAAGTAGATTACACTGCTCCACAAAAAAATCGATAAAATTATCCCTGGAGTCTGACTATGTCTATCATATGTCTGGGTCGCTGATCCAAATTCGGGTCCAATTAGCCCCATCACATCAGGATTGTAACCTCAAAAAATTGACCCAAAAAACGAAATAAATCCTCTATCCGTTGACCAGGCAATCCCAATAACCCCATAACTCCTTAATCCCTTAAACCCCATAACCTCAAAATGCCATAACCTCAAAATCCTAGAACCCGGTAAGAAAGAGACTTATGCACGTTGAAGCCCTGAAATACAGTATGTTCAAGCCATGCATGTTTCTTGAGCCTTAAAACTATACCAACGAATATAGACCTCTTATAGAAGAACGCTCAGGGTTGGAAATCGGGGACGAAATCTTGTGGGACTAATCTAGTCTAGTATAAGCTCTACGTGCATTTCAATTGCGTTCCTGACTTGTAACCTATGAGCGTTCTTCTATAAGAGGTCTATATTCGTTGGTATAAGTTTAAGGCTCAAGAAGCATGCATGGCTCGAATATACTGTGTTTCAGGGCTTCAACGCGTATATGTCTCTTTCTTACCGGGTTTTGGGATTTTGGGGTTATGGCATTTTGAGGTTATGAAGATTTATGTTTTTGAACATATTTTTTGAGGTTATGAAAAATCCTGACGTGATGAGGTTAAATGGACCCTGAATTTGGATTCAGCGACCCCGAAAACATATGATAGACATAGACTCCAGGGGTAATTTTCTCGATTTTTTTTTGTGAAGCTGTGCTACATATGACTAGATCTGTCAGGAAGAGCCGCAATTCAATGACGTGCCAAGCGGATCAACCGCTGCCTTGGAATGCTTTTCACGTTCGCGTCACGTTAGCATACTTGCGCCTTTGCTATCGTGCGGATGTTGCGTAATTCATTCCTATCCGTTGGTGTTTATGGTGGTGAATTGTAGACAATTTAATTTGTTGCTTTTTAATAAATAATGCGTACGCCTATGTGCCGCGACTCAGTTCTGACAGCCCTATACATGACATATGTTTTATGAGCTTGGCCATGAAGTCAGTTATTCCAACTGATAAAAGGTTCTTTAACAAAATTACAGAATTTGTTGGTGAATGCCGTAGAAAAATGTATTTAGCAGTTTTCTGGTGCATGAATGAGGGTCTTCTTCAATATTACACTACTGGAAAAAATTAGAGGAACAAAACAATTTCATGAATTTTTTAGTGATCTCCAAATAGTTGTATCACAATGAAAAACGGCCGTATTGAGATAAAAATTCTGAAGATTCTGAAGATTAATGCTATAGTTTCAAGAACTTTAGACAAAATTTTTTTTGTTGAACAATCAAAAGAAATAGTGAAAAAATAAATACCATTTATTTTTTAGGACTGTCCATGAACATTTTTTAAAATCAATGAATACAGAGGTCGGTGAGCTTACTTATTCACCTTCAATTTGATTTTTGAAAGGTCTCCGTGCGATTATTCGTTGCCGAGATATGGATGGTTAATTGAAAAAATAACACTTTTGTCCTTTAATCGTGGATATCTCTGCAAGATATTATTGCACAGTAAATCCAAGGGCAGTTTTGAAAACTTTAATAAATTCTCTACAAGGACATGTCATGGTTTCCGAAGAAAACATTAGTTTTCGACTTTTGACATCAATTTGAAAAAAGTACAAACAATTGACTTTTTACAGTTTTTGGAAAATCTACCGGTAATTTACAAATATTTATAAAAATACTATTAAGAGAAATTTTTTGAACACGATGTACCTACAATAACCCTGTAAATTGACAAGTTGATGCGTCAAATTTTTTTTCTGTACCATGTGATCAAACTTTTGGAACAAGTTTATTGCTCCTAAAGATTATGTAATCATTATCAAAATGAAAAAGAATAGGTACTTTTTGTCGACTTTTTCCACAGTTTATAAAGATTTATTTAAAAAACAAAAAAATAATACCTACAGGGTCGTATAATTTGTTTGCAAAAAGAATATTTACAAATGCTTTATTTTATACATACTAGCACACGAAAGACACCACACAATTGTTAATATACGTAATATCGTAGACTGTACTCAGTTACATGATAGGCAGGTGGTTTCAGTAAAAACTTATAAACCCAGCAACACTTATATTTCTCTATTGTTAAATTGAATACAAATACAAATAAAGTGTAACTATGAGACAACAATATCTCCTTAAATTTTAGCTAAAAATGTACTTTAGAAATAAAATTAGAAAGGTTGAAGGTTGCTCAATAAGTTTCTAATATGAAATTTCCAATTTCTTAAAATATCAAAATGAGCCGCAGAAAACGCTAATAGCGTCAGTTTCTCCCTAAGTTTTATTATGTATTCTGGTAGGAGATAGTGTAACGACATAAAAAAGTAGAAGACTTACCCATGGTTATAAGCAGATTATGACTAAATATTACAACTAAATATTGATCTCTAATGACACTATTAGTAATAAATCGATTGCGAGTTTTTTATAAAAACAACTTAAAAAAAATACATAGGTATCTTCTTTTGTTGTGACATATGATATGTTAAAATACAGTAATTAGCTTAACCGAATACCTACTTACTTGATTAGTTGTTAATTATTTCGTTATTGAATGATCTATTTCAGCAATCAATCACTGACTGACCAATAACCAAAAAGATAAATCAATATGTCAAGAGTTGGCCAAATTGGTTTAACACGGCAATGTAATTTTGCAAGGATTTGAAAGGATATACCCGGAATTCTTTCAAACAATAACGTTAAAAACTTTGTTTTTCTTTATTCTAAAAACCCTGTCGCTCAAAAACGACGACCTTAGAATCTTATATTTTTTTAATCAAATTTTACTTAATTTTGAACATCCTTATATTTTCTGCACGTACTTAGGAAACACTCAGTATAACTCTCGACTTTTTGTAAACAATTTTGCATGTAAGGTTACATCAAATGGCAGTATTTCATTTAGATAACCTACGTGGTCTCAAATTATACTAGAAGGAGGAGATCCCTTAAGAAGTCGAAAGGAGGATCCATTTTTAAACTACTATATTCAAAGCTGAGAAACAAAGCCGGTTTGTTTACCAAATATTTACCTACGAAGTTGCCTTATGGAAAACATTTACGCGGTCCCAATTAAGAAGTTTATGTATGGATAAAGAATAAAGACAAGAGTGTTGACAAAGCCGTGGACGGCATGGCGGAGCAGTTCTATTTTATAACTTCCAAGGATCAGAATACGTTCTGTCAAGGGTGGCTTCATAGAGCCGCCCCACGCCCTGTCACTGTTGCCAGAGATTTATGCCCTCTAAGTGGGACAACAGACAAGATGGTTACGGCCTTGCGGCGCTCCTTTTAAAATTTACGGGTTTAATAAACACGGCTTATTAAAATTTGACATGCGTAAGGTAGCATAACAGGTCTCCTACACAAAGACAAAGACAGATATGTGCGTGTACATTCGGTTAATTTGTCTGAAGTTGTATAACAACATTCATTTTCTAAAAATTTAAACAATGTTATTAGAAATTGAATTACATTAAAAAGTGGTCAAAATTGAAAATTGCCGTGGATATGAGTTATTTGAGTTATTTTTGGCCTCTAGAATAAATTTCCGATCATAAAAACCCCGGCAGTTGCTTTATTTGCATGTTTTTGTCTACTTTTACTCCTTTTTTAGCATTTTAGACATACAGGGGGTAGCCCATCGAAAACGTACCGCAAGGCATTACAGGGTAATAAAGAACTTTTCGGCAAAATCCAAAAACAGCTCAAATTTGTTTCTGAGGGGTACAACTTTTGTTTGGCTCAAAAAGCATACCAAAATCTGCAACCCCCTAAGTGAGGGTGCTATCCCCTAAATTTTTTCAAATGGGAATGGGGGTCAAGTGGGGGTCATTAGAAAGGGCTTTTAATTCTCTATACATCGATTCTTACTTTTTGAAAATCGATTAATTATTTTAGAAAATATGCAGTTTTGAAAATACGAACAATATTTTTGACGAGAAATGCGAAAATCGATTTAATTTTACTTCAAAATTTACGGTATTAGTCAAGTAAATGCTGAAAATGTTGTCCGCCAACTTGCATACAATGATACAGGTTGTCTTCAAACCGTTGTCGAACATTCTGGAGCACTTGCGGTGTTACTTCGCGACATACATTAATGATTCGTCCTCGCAGATCTTCCAAGGTATCAGGTGGAGTGCTGTAAACTTTGC
>NW_019416483.1:278818-384771 GCF_000390285.2 Anoplophora glabripennis | reverse complement strand
CATTATGATAACTTTACAGATTTTTGACAATATTTGAACTAAAACTGGTAGTTTCATTCATAAAATTTTAGTTGTATAAGTAACTGTAAGTAAACAGTAAGTTAAATTTTTCTTAAGAGTGTAATGTCAACAAAAATTAGAAAAAAACAAGGAGAGGTTAAGTGTGCGGATGGAGTGACAGTACGCTCATGGGCTTTACCTTCCTTGTAAATGGGTGATATCGCTATACGCATTGCCTTTTTACTCCATCTACACATGTGCCTGAAAAGCTAAAAAAGAAGTAAAAATGGCCAAACAGAAGCAATATGATTAGATTCCATATTTGCTTCTTACAAAAAAAGCGCCACCTACAAATACTGAGCACCCCAGTCAAATACAGTGTAGGAAAGTATCGATGGTTTATCAGAAGTTACGTGAGAGCGATACAGTAAGCCATAGAAATCCATGCGATAGACAAGGATGGCTATAATGAAGGCGTCTAATAGTCAACGCCCATTTCGCCCTTCCACAAATAAGAAGTGGATCTTATTCGAGTGGATCGACTAAAGACTCGAAATTTGATGGTTATATTTTATTTAGAAATATTGACAGCAACCTTCTAGATCATGTATCAATAGAAATTAAAAATACACAACTTGTAACAAAATATGTTTTATTTTTCCTCAAAAACGGTGCATCCTCAGAAAAAAAATTGACCAATTTCATTCTGAATTGATGGCGAATTTCTAAAAAAGTCAGTGGCGTATCATATTTTTTATTAAAAAAGTGACATTCTTGCATGAACGCCACTGGTGCAAGTAGAAATATTCGGATCACCCCAAAAAATGCACATTTATCCCTCCATAGCATTTTTCAAATTTCGAGTCAATATTTTTAAATCTCTGAAATAATTAATAAAAATAAATAAAAAATTAAAATTTAAACACTGTATCTCGGAAACAAAGCATATTTCGACCTACGTTAACATGAACTTTTTTCACAAAATAACTTATTTACAAACACCCTGTAATAACACTAATTTAAGTAACTTATACAACATTTTTATAACCAAATTCGATTTTTCTTGATCTACCATCATCGCAAAAAGTTTACAATGTACATTATACATTTTTGTTGCACGTGATAAAATTGTTAAACCAATTTTACTCCAATTCGGTAAAATCTGTTAAAGTAATCTCAGGTTTGTAACGTTTGTATCAAAACGTGGAAAAATACAATTAAGTTAGGCATAAATAATGTTAAAAAAAGCCGTTATCTCTCACAACTCATAATATAATTGTTTTGGTAGCATGTTTTATAACATTTTTACGTGGGTTGAACCACTTCAATAAAATATGTATGTAGAGCAAAAATTACCCACAACCTCAGTTGGCTAGTTTGGAATGTTCTTATCTAAATTTTAGGAAGTACTCATAGAATATGTTGATAAATCAGAGCACGCTAGTTTCAGACACTCTATAATGACAAATTTAGTGATATAGAGACAGTAAAATATCACTCAGTCCCAGATTCACAACTCTTCTGAGCCACGTTAAATTTGGAACAAACTGTACAGCAAATAATTTAATTATTATTATTACTTCTTTTACTTATCCCTTAAGTTTGGCGATCAAAAACTCAACACATCTTTTTAAGTATATGAATTGTTAACAATTTTTATTATGATTCCTGCTTGGCTTCATCAATCAGATACTATAATGAGATTGCTAAACTATCTAGATATCTAGACTGCTCCAAGAAATTAGTTCTGTAATGCGGAAGTTGGAATTGGTGTTATGTTATAACCAATACGTGTCCAGACCTTAATCCCATTGAACCATAGACGCAAGGGATATAATCCAAAGCAAAAGTGATGTTAAATTAATTGGAAGCATTATTTTAGATTTGTTTTTTTATTAAATATGAATAAAAGAGTTATATTAACGCAAAGCACTTGTTTCTGAATGTAATAATATAAGTACAGTACGAAGTTACTAAAATTATTTTAGTGGTGGGTTAATTTCTTGGAGCAGTTTATAAATATAAATAATATTCGTTACACGTCTTAGTATCACTGTTTTTAAGTTGTCAATGGGATGTAATTATTTTTATTTAATTACTTACTATCTGTGAATCGTTGATGTGCTCTCTGACGTGTTCTCTGCATTTTCTTGATTAAAGTGATGAAGTGAAGGAAGAGACAGAGCAGATTGCGAGGATAAATCTGAAAAAAAAAGACATTACTAAATTTTCTTATTTAGGTTAACAATTATAAAAGAAGTTTATTTGCAATAATCATAAGCAGTTTTCTCATATTAATAATACAACATTTGTTTAATAAAGATAAGAATTGTTCTTTGTACGATGACACTGATATGTATGTCTACAGCTTTTGTTGTCTGACTACACTGAGGATTAGTAACACATGCAATCTAAGTCTTTCAAGAAGCCAAGAAGGTAACTTTCTAAGGTTTATATACATTATCATTAGGATTTAAATATAAAAAAATGTTTCCTATGAATTCATGTTTAAGGTGCAACTAAAATGCTTTTCCACACTTTAATAAATAGACTTTAAAATATGAATCCATACAAAAGTAGTTACAAATGTAAAATCTCGAATACTTCATGATTTATATAAATAAAAAAAAAACATTTTGTCATTCCCGAAAATGATACATTCTAGAGACAGCCGACACTTAAAAAATACGCCCCTGTATGTAAATTCACTGTATATGTAAATATACAGGGTGATTCACAACTTATCCAAAAAAAATTTGGAATAGATGCAGCATGAGGGATGGAGTCAATATCGTACAAAAAATTTTTGTAAAATCCTTATGGTTTCCGAGAAAAAAATTATTGAAGTTATAGTACATTCTACCACTACATAGCTGGACAACTGTAATTTCTAGTGTCATTCGCAATACGCGTGGAGGGCCACGTGGCCTCAGCGACGCCGAATACTGAAATCCGATTTTGCAATCGTCGTTGCGATAGTGTTTACCTGTTATCTGTGGTGTTTACAATAGTTTTTTAGTAGTTAGTGTCAAAAATGGTTTGCGTGTATAGCAACTCGGAGTTGATGGATATCGTTTTAATTTATGTGAAGCGAGACAACATTTGTATTATGGTGAAGCATTTGTGTTATGGTGAAGCAAGACAACATTTGTGTTAGTTCGTAGAAACTGATTAAGACGGACCCAAATATGCTTACACGTTGGTGAATATTATTGTTGTAACATCGGGTATGTCAAATGATTTTATTATTTAAAAACACAAATTAATTTTATTAATTAATAAAGACCAAAGCAGTTGAATTTGCCGATATAAAATAGGTGCTATAAAATTTTATTTATTTCTTTTCTTGAGAAAGTTTTTATCCGTTTTTATCACACCGCCATGCCGGTCGCATTGTGCGAAGTCAGGTTTTACAATGGATCACTTTTCAGTGCCGTGCAGAAGTGTATTTTTAAATCATTTTCGAACTGCCCTTTTTGATTTTTTCTTTACAAAATTGTATTTGTAAGGGTCCCCTGCACATCCAGATTTGTTTTTTGGATAAGTTCTGAATCACCCTGTATGTTTATAGATTATGCTATACACCAATTTTGAGTGAAATATTATAATTAAAAAAAATACATGTTTTTTTTAAACTTTAACACTGAAATTAAATGTTTGCAGAAAAAGTTTATAGAGTTTTTTTATTCGTTACTTAAGTCATTTATTTTATACGTCAGTATAAAAGAAATAACGCAAATATAATTTTGAAAGAGGCTTTTGAGAGAGACTTTTAGTAAAACTCTTATTACTTGACATGCAAATTTTGGAAAAAGTTGGTTTTAATTTCAAATTTATTTAATAAATAAATAGAAGCGTGTGTTGTGATCGTAGTTCTCATTATAAGAAAAGTCTCTTTCAACAACAACGGCATCTGTTAAGATAATTTATAAACCTCCTGAAACCTTTTTGAACATTAAGAATAGACATAATTTTTGTCCTCTACCAATTTTACTGTTTCGAGTACATAAAAGAAACTGTTTACTTTAGTGAAAATATATTGAAGAATTAGGTATTCCGTTATGACATTTGATTCTAACTGGTGAAATGTTAATAAAGTTATAAAAGCAAGTTATCGAAATCGAAGCCAATTACAAATCTTGTTTCTAAACTTTTGATTCTGCTTTGAATATACAGAATGTTTAAAAAAATGTGACGTCAGTAGTAAGGTGATTCCTTATTAAAAAAATAATAAAAAATCAGATTAACACGGTTCAGTTCATTATATTTTTTAAGCTTTTTGTCAAAATATCCATAAAATGATAAAACGATACAATTTTAATACATAAGGCATTTGAGTATAATTTTTTAATGGATTTAAGAAAGCTTTAGCTTTAAAATTATTTGTTGCTTAAATACTCAACCCGATTATACAGGGTGTAACTTTGAGTGGGGGTCATATTTATACAGAGCCTTCCTTTGACTTTTAAAAACATGTATCAATAGTATATTTTTTCAAAATCCGTCGTAAAAACTAAAAATTGTTTAACCTTTTTTAGTAATTTTCGTACCCCCGTACCGCACCGATGGAGAAGCTAGTGTAACCTCAAATAACGATACGCTTTAGTCGCAGCACAATTAATTGCACACCATTCGCCTCGAGTTACTTACCGACACTATCTCCCTTTACATGCATTGTAGGTTGCCAACAATTCATGTATTTGTAATACATGATTACAGTGGCGGCGTACACAAGTATTAAAGTGCATTTTAAAAAACATAGATGTCGAAAATGAATCGCGCAAGTTTCATCCAAGTTTACTAAAGGCATTGAAGAAAAACTAAAGGACAAAAAGTAACATTCTGTACCTCAGAAGTTAACAAAGAATGTGTCCATGTTAATAGCTATTTCTTGTTTTAGTTTTGGATTAAAGATCACTCCATGTGTTTTTTTGAAACAGTCTATGTGTTCCTGAAATACTTTGTTATTTAAATGTTATTCATATTAAGTAATTTACGGGCTCTTTTAAATGTTTTTGGGAATATTATTATTAATTTGATGAATATTAATATTTAAGGTGTGACTTCATAATTATTCATTAATATTTGGCTTTGTTTCTTAATCAATATCTTCGGTTTTGCGTCAGCCAATAGGCGTGTTTTCAAATTTACAACTATTTAGGTTTACGACATGACTTGAGATGACAAGTCACGACAACATACGACACGACTTGACACAATATGACTCGATATGCCATGACAACTAGGGGCTGGATGAAACCAATAATGTCCATATGATAAAAACAAGATAGGTATAATACAAACATATTTTCTAGATACATAAACTACTACTTACCATGTTTTTATTTATTATGTAGTTTAGGGCTAATTTACACCACATTGGAAATACTCTTTATAGAAAGTCAAGAAAAAGAAAATAATTGATGTGTAGTACTTACAGGTTCCACTGGAGCGGAAACTGTCAGACACCGTATTGAGCCTCTGGTAAACTGGTCTTCGGAAATCTGGAGATCTCTGAAATAAAAACAGTCCCTGATAGTTTTAAAAATGCATGTTATTCAGTTTTATAGTTAAATGTAATAGGTTATGAACACAACGACAAAAAATTATGCTTAATATAGAGTATTATTCCGAAATTTTTGGCATTTCTTTGTCTAGAAATCGTATAAGCACATAAATTTAAAATATTTTTGATATTTGCAATATTAAAAATATACATATAGGTACAACAGTGCTGGCAAATGTTTATTAAAAAAATTAAATATGCTTCGTACTACAATCCAAAAACAAAATCTGAAAAAATATCTATTTAAGTTAATATAATTTGCTTATTCACGTGGTCCAGAGTTTACCAAGTTTACCGAGTGAAGGTCACCCAAAGGTGCATGGTTTTTGCATTCAATGCGCAAAGGTGCCACCAAATCAGAAAATTTAATTGTTTTTTATTAGGTTTTACTGTTTTTAATTCATTTTTATTACTTTTGATTAGTTTTTATAGTTTAAGCTACAATTGTGTGCGTGCGTGCCTGGATATTCTTCAGAACAGAAAATATTACTAATTTGTATTACTTTTTGTCGAACGTATTTAGCTAACCTCTTCATGTAAAATTATATGCACGCGGTTATACAGAGCAACATATTCCAATAAATTTCAAGTGTATTTGACTTTTACCAATACATACTGTCATTGCTGATATGTTCCTTAAGATATTTCTTAATATATAAATTTATATTTAATATCCACCATAACATTTATTAATTTAAAACTGCACCAGAACTTTTTAGAGTAGCATGCACAGCAAAATATACGCAGCATAAATTTAAATCAGACCTATCTTTTTAAATGTCAGTACTAAAAACTGCTAAGAATTCCCCATATTTGGTAAAGTCTTTCCGATAGTATGTACCAGGATCGGTCGCTGACGCAGCAACTCGGTATTGAAATATTTGAAAAACTTGTTTCCATATTTATTTAGCCATACCCATATACAGGTCTGGTGGAACTAAACGTGGAGGTGGTAGAAATATACACGCCCAGCAGTGCAGTGCAGCAATGCGGAATTTGGTGCGATTCAGGTAATTTTAATTTATTATAGGCACCTTCTACAAATCACTCATATTACAATTGCGAAAGGGAGAAATAAGAGGGATACTTTGTTTACTAATATTATCACAACATGGCATTTTGGATACCTTTTTAAACTGAACAAAACGAAATTTCCCACCAATATAATAAAATTGTTTGAGGACATAAATAATTGAAATACGTTGTTGGCCAAATGAACATACAATAGGAATTTTCTACACATTATATACAAATTATTATAATTTTTTTACCTTTAGCAGAAAACTTTTTTAGGGACGCCTATGAAACTCATTAAATTTTATTGCCAGGCCTTTTTTTGCATGTTCAACTGAGTTTGGAAAGACTATACAAGGTATTTTTCTGAGTTGCACATATTACAAAATTTGCCGATTTTGTAGAAAAATTTATAATGTTAATCATACTTATTGTGTTTTATTTGATGGTTTAAATCTGAATGATGAAAGTACTAATCAGTTGTTCCGTATACTTTATCAGTATTGTACACCAACCCAATATCTTCATCATAGGCGTTATGAGACAAAAATTTTATAATGAAATGAAAATTCTGTGGACATATTAAATAACGCAAATAACTAACTTTCACAAAGATACACAAAATTAAGTGAACATTAAAAATTTGGCATTTGGATAATACATCTTTGATAACATCCAAGTGTAAAAAATTGATTTATTGCTTTTTAACATCTCATAGGTCAAAGTAAAGTATTTATATATAAATGGTTTAATCTTAGAATATAGATAACAATCATGTGTATTGTGTACTATTATTATAGGAAAGATTGACGTCAATTTGAGTTAACCACAAGATAATAAAAAATTTGCGAATAAATAAAAGATATTGGCATACGGATAAACATACGAATTCTGTTCAAATTTACGGAAGGTATTTTGGAGAATCACTTTCAACTACCTATATCGCTTTATTTTTTTTTTTAATTTAAATGGACCACCTACAATGTTATTATTTTTAAAATACAGTAAATATAAATGACAACTATTTTTGTAACTGGTATTTCTCTAAGTCGATTAACTTATGAAAGTAAGTGTTTAATGAACTATACGGTCTACTGTAAATATTACTCTACACACCTTGCTGAGCAGATTCATCATTATTATAAGTAAATATGTGCACCCAAATTACATTAACCTGTTGCTAAAAGATTTACTCAGTTCTTGGATGCGAACTCAATAATTTATTAGGTATTATTAAAAACTGTTGACATATTTTGTAGTCATATTTTAATTCGAAACTTTAGCCTTCTCCAGATATACGAGGTATGTTCAGAAAACAACCGAACTTTATATTTTTAAACTTTATTATTAATTTTATACATTATTGGTCTTGTCTCCTTCAAAGTACTCCCCTCCCTTATTCACATATTTTTCCCAGCGGTGTTTTCATTTCGTAAAACAGTCCATAACTTCATTTGAAATGGTCTGTTAAAGTCTGTGACAAATTCGCTTTGATACACTCATAGTCTGAAAATGGCGTCCTTTCAGTACTGATTTTAATTTCGGAAATAAGAAAGATGTGGCGAGTAAGGAGGGTGAGGGAGGCCAGTAATCTGATTGTAATGAGTTGTCTAGCCACAACTCTAGTCTCTTTTCGCGGATCTTTTCACTCAACCGATGTAAAACGCCTTGATAATACACACGGATTCATCTTGAGGCAAGAATTCCAAATACACAATTTCATTAAAGTCGAAAAAACAGTGAGCATCACTTTAACATTGAATCGAAACTGATGTGCTTTCTTGGGGCGTGGCTTTACCAGTTCGTTGTGATGATTGAAGTTTTGTCTTAATGTCGTAGCCGTTCTTTCTATTGTTCGGTCATCAAGCCAGGAACAAATTTTGCTGCAACTAGATGCATGTTCAATTTTTCAGTCAAAATTTCATGACCCAATTAAGATGCTAACTTTTTCTGCAATTTCTCTGACAATCGACGATTTGCAAGCACCAGATCTTAGACTTTCTGAACGTTGAAGTCGAAGGCCTTCCTGGTCGAAGAACATGGTCAATTGACTAACGAGCACTTTTAAATCATGAAAACCATTCGTAACATTACGTACGATCCAGAGTATCATCTCAGTAAACTTATTTCAAAAGTTGAAATGTTTCTGTGAAAGTTTTGCCTTGTTTCACGGAAAATTTACGTTGCAATGATGTTCCAAATAATCCAGAAATCATCACGAAAACTAAATAAGATATCAACAGTTTAAGAACATGTGTTTACAAATGAAGTTATGCAACGCATATCACTAAATATCTATCTCCATTATCGCGCAATTCAAAAAGTTCGATTATTTTCTGAACAGACCTCGTACAGATAAGGAAATATGACATTAGAAATTAAGACATCCAGATTTTTTTTCAAAAGCTATTTTTTCTAGGTTTTTTATTATAAATATGAATATAACTGCTGTTTGTGGTGAACTATTTATTCTTCAGTTATCTACTTGTACATTCTAGAGTAGGTACATTTAAAATTTTAATATGTTTAGGTAATATATCTTCTTTACCTATTTGATAGATATCCGAATAGCTGGCGATTGCGCTGCAGTAAAAACTTATTGAGTTAAACTTTTTATAAATAAAAACATTTATAAATAGGATTTTGGTCTTTTCAAACCTTTTTTCTGTTCACAGTTGTACCAGTTAAAATTTGAAAAATTAATTATTTGAAAATATTTGACTTAAACTTCTGAAAATTGTGTTCCATCAAAAAACAAAAATGGAAATACATGCTTAATAGGTATTTTTTTGGTGAAGAAATTAATTAGATAAAATCGATATTTTTTTTATTATTTTAATTTGAAATTTGGTTTTAGATATATGATGATATTCAATGAAATATACAGGGTATTTCATTTTCGATGTTCCAAACGAACATAAATGATACAGAAAGTAATTTTGCGCAAAAAAGTCCGAAAACGCCCCTCTGTGGCGTTACGCCCCTTTAAAGGGGGCCATTAAGACCCAATTTTATTACAATATCTCGAAATAGTTTTGAAATAAATTGGTAAAATTTTATACAGAGGTGCCATTTATTACAGGAAATTACTTTATCTAAATGAAATTGACACATTGTTTTCAGGGTCGTCCCTACGGGGGGCAAGCCAAGGTTCAAAAGCCATAACTTTTCTTATTTGTCAAATTCCTAATTATATTTTCAAAAGTCGAAATCCTGGACCATTTCTACATAAAAAAGATATACTTTTTTCATTACGATATCTGCAACGGTTTTCCAGAAAAAGACGATTTTAACTTGTGCTTCTACTGAAAATTAAAAAATGTAAAGAACCTAGAATTCTATTTTCCTTACATGAAACACGTATATCTTTTTTATGTAGAAATGGTCAAGGATTTCGATGTTCGAAAAAAGCATTACGAATTTAACAAAGTTATAGATTTTGAACCTTGGCTTGCCCCCCGCAAGGACGACCCTGAAAACAATGTGTCAATTTGGTCAAAGGAATTCCTCGTAATAAATGGTACCTTTGTACAAAATTTTATCAATTTATTTCGAAACATTTTCGAGATATCGTAATAACATTGTGTCCTCATGGCCCTCTTCAAAGGGGCGTAGCGCCACAGCTGGGTGTTTTAGAACACATGTCGATATGAACTTTTTGCGTTCGTTTGGCACATCGGAAATTAAACACCATGTATAAGAAAATCACTAAAATGTTGGCATCTTATAAGATGGTATAATTATTAGCGAGTTCTTTGCTTTAAGTTAAGATATAAAAGTTTAAAAGTTCTGCGCCTCCTCGAGGTAGTTAAATCTCTTCAATAATTGAAGGATGATTTAAAACAGTATTTTTTAAAAATTTCTATAAATACAAGATAATTAGATCAATATTTTATGAATTTGACAACATTTACCAATATCACCTTTTTAATTTATAAAACAATGTTTACTATTCAGCGTGGGCCAGATATAACCTTCAAAGAACATGTCAGGTATTAAACGTTAGTGCCTACTGAAACTTCGACCTACCAACCGCCTAATGCGAAACATTAGGCGGTTGGTAGGTCATACTTTCATAATACCTATCGGATTAGTGGGTCGCTCTGTGCCAGTACGTACAGAGACCGTTGTACTATTAGGCATTGAGTATCAATAAGTTTGAGGTATAACATAATTATACTTTGTAGATTATATTATGTCTATTTATTCAAGTAGTTAAATCATTCGCCAGTCGTCTCACTTATATCTTACTGAAGAAAACTAATAAGTTCGAAATCAGTTTCTATTTAATAATACTGCTAGCGAATGATTTTAGCAATTTAGTAAATATTAGGAGTGTATTGAATGCTGGACGGGGCATATAGCTCGCAGAGTAGTTGTTTCCTAAAATACCATTAGGTAGTTAAAAAATGTTTACTATGATCTAGAACTTCTAATTATCATTTTATGTTATTTTTAGTTTACAACAACATATAATTTTCTCTGATTCTACTTATAAACCTTATAGGCTATTGATTATATACAAAAACTGGGTTAAAAGGAACTATGACGTTCAAGCCAGGGGTGAAAATGCACCCCTTTCAGTTTTTTAATTGTAGCTCGAAAACGAAGCAAAATTTCGGTAGGTATAGTTCATAGGAAAAATTTTGTAGAGAATTGAATTTCTCATCGAAATGGCTTATTTAAAAAAATGTAAAAGGAAAAATTTTATGCAAAAAATCGTTAATTAACAATTTTAAAGAAAGCAAAAAATAACATTTTTTTATTTTTTTACTTGCTGGGCAACAATGGCAATTTAATAATTATGTTAATTGCATACGTTTAATAAAATAATTTAGTAAAAACTTGAGAATTTAAGTACAACTAAGTTTATTAATAATGTATATACAGTGTGTCCAAGGATGGAATTGACAAGAGGAGAAACTCTTTTGTTTTTGACGGTATCGAAAAATGTCACTCTTTATAAAAAGTTCTGCCCCTCGAAAAAATGAAACTGTCATGCAAACATCTTAGATTAGATATACAGGGTGCTCATAAATTAAAAAAAAAACACGAAAATACTCAAGAGAGAAGTACCACTATTTATTATTTTACGCTCAATGGCTATTTGTTTATAGCTTCAAATAACAGTGGAAAAAACAAATTTTCACACTGCAATTACTCATAATTTGTAGTATTTAAAGTGAACTTTCAAACGCCGTCAGCAGAATTACAAAATACCTGTTCAATCAAAAGTTATTAACAATTGAAAATCGCAAAAATTGCATTTTTCGAGTTTTTAACGGCGTTTATCTCGAAAACTATGCGTTTAACAAAAAAATTGCAAGAGACATTTTCTTCTTAAAATCGTTTCTTTTGCCAAAAACTAAGTTCTCAGTATTTTGCAAGTTTTTTGTTAATAAAAAAACTAATCGACATCCGGGCAAACTTCTACGAAAAAAAATTCGTGTTCTGCAGCTCAAAATACATAAAAAACACTTGGGTAACTCCATCTAAATGAAGGAGGCAATTGGGACCCCCCTGACTACAGGACTAATAGTTCATTTTAAAATCCTATATTCAAGTGGATGAATCTGGCAACACTGAAGGAATTGTTCATAAAAATAGTGGTGTTGGTTGTTATCAACTGTGCAGTAAATGTAAAGCTCCACTTTAAAAATATATATTTCAATGCCAAGGGTAACTCAATGTGATTTTTAATGTGAATTGAAATAAGACGAATTAAATTTATATTTTTATAGTCCAGTGCATAGATTTGCTCATCTAATGATACTAAATAGTACTTACTTTTTCAATCATACTTTGTGTCCTGCCTATATATCCACCTCGACTATCAGTATTTCCAGGCTTTAGGTACACCTGTTCCCTGTAATTGATACTATTCAGGGCATCGTAGTTGATAAAACTCAAATCGTTATAACTAACACTTATGTCGTTTTCTACCAATGACTGTAACGACTGTTTCCACTCCTGATTTTTCTTCTCTTTCAAAGTTTCCCTGGATGGCACTTTCACTTTTTTCTTATTTAGCTCCCGAAAACTTAAAGACCTTTTGAGAAATTTCGAGGAGTCTTCACTTATATTGACTAGTTTTTTAATAAAAGAGGGAGTCCTGTGAAGTGGAGCTGCTTGATGTAGCTCCAGAGCTGATGAATACTTTTTACTTTTTCCTAATGTATTGCTACGAAAAACTGGTAACTGAGGTAAGTTGTCATGAGTTTCAGAATCTTCTTCATATTTGTGATCTTTGGTTTTGGATTTTTCTTTTTTCTTGAAGAAGGTAAATGAGAGCTTTTTCTTTTTATCCTTATCTCTGGCCTTCTTCTCATACGTATCTCTACTATAGTAGTCAGGAATTGTCTCTGATATTTTTGAATAGTCATTATTGTCATTTTCGTCTACACAATTATTTATTACACATTCACTAACACTTCTCCGATGAAGATTGAAGTTCACTAAATTGTTCCGACACTCAACAGGTTCTTTTAACTCATCATCTAATATCGAGGTCCTTCGGTTAGCTTTTCTTAAATATAACTCTTCTGTACTTAATTTTTTATCGCGAGTCATCACAGTTCCCGATTCTATTCTGCTTATTGCACTATCACAAATATCCAAGATTAGGTTTTCTATAAAAGTCCTAGTAGTTTCATCGTCGGCCACATTGCTGCTGCATTCGCAGTTGCCACCAGTTTCAGTATCAATGTTATCATTTTGTGATTTAGCTACTGACATGCTGGTAATCCCATTCGATAACCAACTCTTATCACAATCATTAATTTGCTCGGTGCAGATTTTATTTGAGAGTGTACATGATTCTTCAGATACCATTTTCTAAACGTTTGATTAATATCTTCACAATTTTTGTTCGGCACTTCCTGGGGATACAAAAATTGATGGTAAGGACAGTATAAAGTAAATTGCGAATTTTTTGCATAGGGTTGTAGCAACATCATGTCGTTACTTTTAAAGCAAGAAGTTACTTTTGTAATTTATAGATACATTTTATATTCTTTATTAAATTTATCACCTACTATAAATTTAAATTTAGGTTGAAAAATATAGGTATACGATACGGTTTCATAGAAAAATGTAAACGTATAACGTATCATATATCATCGACATCTATCTTTTACCACACGTGTATGATAAAAAAATATAGAACTATCCCTGAATTATTGCAAGTAAAACCAAAATTTTTATAGAAAGCATTAAGTTATTATATAAAAAACATTTTGCGTTAAGCGTAAATATTAACTTAAACATGTTTTCTGAAGATATCCCTAATGTAAATCTTCTGTAATTGTTGCTTATCTCCCATAAAGTGTCAATCTATAAAATAAGAATATAATGTAAACAGTAATGCTACTTGAGTTAAGAGTAATCCAGCAATTATATTTATATTTTTATTAAATTCCACCGTAAAGGAGATAATCACGCAACGGTTTTTCCTTAATGATAATTTTAAAATCGTGGTTAATGAAGGCTTCTTGGAGATTTTTCTATTACGGAAACACAAACAATTGGAATATGACTGCTCGACTTCAATATGCTTTTTAATATACCATAGCCATAGCAAGTACCAAAAACCTACAAATATACAGGGTTATAATATCATTAATTTTAACCACGTACTCTAATAAAGATAGAAAATCGAAAAAAAAATTTTTCTCGACTTTTTAAAAGATAAGCAAATTACTCCTCAGCTCCCGCTTATTCGGCGCCCTTACATTTTCTGAGACGCCCCGCGGAACATAGAGCGTTCGAACATTGAAGCGAAACAGCGTTGCAGCATCAGAACCACATAAATGACAATAAAACATTCAAATCTATTCTATTAATCGTATCTTCCGTACTGTTTCCCGCAAATTTGGAGTTCACGTCATACATATGGAGAAGGGAAATGTAGAAAGTATGCAGACTGCAATACAACCTGCAGTTTATTTCGGATTGTTTCGCGTGTCGATCGTACTGGCTAATTTTGCGAATTTTGGATATGCGGAAATGATAGTTTTATATGGAGAATGTTTTAGAAATGCGATTGCCACTGTAGCAAAATATCGTAGGCGTG
This sequence comes from Anoplophora glabripennis, assembly GCF_000390285.2. Taxonomy (NCBI): domain Eukaryota; kingdom Metazoa; phylum Arthropoda; class Insecta; order Coleoptera; family Cerambycidae; genus Anoplophora; species Anoplophora glabripennis. The sequence goes on along the minus strand of NW_019416483.1, from coordinate 370,120 downwards.
TCGCTCAGAAACAACATTTTCCGAGTCTGTTCAAGGCGGTTGGAGACATCCCAAAACAGGGTCTGAGGAATATTAAAAGAAAACTGCTTTTTGGCAATGCATGCTCATACCTCCTCGAGGTTCTTGCTGGGCAACAATGGCAATTTAATATGTTAATTGAATACTTTTAAAAAATAATTTATATCATTCATTACAATATATTTTAACATTTTAAATTATTATTAGCTGAAGTGAGCAAGAAAAAACATGAGTTTCTGAAGTAGTCAATACAGTCGCTTATTTATGATGTCTAATAATAGGAAAACTTTTAAATTTGACAACGTCGCGTCAGCCCGACATCGAGTTGAGTTGGGAGCTGTGAATGGATCAGTGCCGCCAGCGATCAGGAGCGGTCCGATAAGGGGTTTAAATAATGATTTAAATATTTACTTTTTTTCAGAGTAAACATGTATTTTATTTTTTTTAACGCGTATTTGTTTAATAATTAATGTTACGGAGCAGTTGTATTTCAGACACCATTCATGCTGCGATTTTGAGGTAAAAGATCCATTAACAAATATATCCAGAAAAATAGATTTCACATTCAATTTTTTTTTCTTAACTACATATCTAGGGGATGCATTCTCTATGGTATAAAAAATCATCAGTATTTCCAAATATATTGCATACAATATAGGTCAGAAATACACTTTTCATAATTTCTGTTCAATCCTCTATAAATTTTGTTTTAACAATTATTTCTAATTAATGTAACAACAGGAGGATGATTGACATGTTAATTTTTTTAAAATGATGTGACTACGTTGTCGAATCTAATATGCTGTGAGTCATTTAAAGGTCTCTTTAATCTGATTTGTTATTATTATATAACCAGCTCATATGTTTATATGCTCAAAGATAGGAATGCTCTTAATTTAATGTTATACTCGCACCGTTTTCCCTAAAAAATTAAATGTTACTCTATAACCTTTTTTGCTTTGTTTGATAACCCTTTCATTGAGAAAAGTAAATGTGTAAGCATATCTCCTTCTGTTTTAAAATTAGTGCAAAAACATCAGGAGTGTCAGAGGGACTCTGTCATAATAAAATCTGGTGAAATTTGTCGAGTGTTGTTTCTCATTTAGAACAATAGTTATTTATTTATTTATTTATTTTGATACTTTGCCGCCTGTTAAAAAATTAATTAAACAAACCCTTGCACCAAAAGCCTCAGTCATAGACTGTTTTTATGCAACTATTTTAATAAATAAAAATCTCGCACTTCCCTTGGTTAACATTTCGAAAATCAATCTATTTTTCGTTGTCAAAACTGCGAATGGAGTGACATTTTTCCATGAAACATTTAAAGAACAAATAATTATAGATATAATAAATATCATAGGACATCTCTACCTACGGACGTAGATAAAAACAAACAAAATTTAAACTTTTAAACCTACATAAAAAAAGGAACGTCATTAGCAATTTTGGAAATAAAAATAGATTGATTTTCGAAACATTAACTAAGAGAAGTGGGTGATTCAGTGATGGTTATTTTTAATTTCTTTTTGTTTCTGGTTAGACAAATATAGTTTAATAAAAACAACACTTAACTGTCTATTTGGTGAAATATTGTATTAGTTTAATTTTTAATTTTTTTTATAGTTGGGTAAATATGTCAATGAACAGAGAAAAACAATAGTCTAAATGAATAGTACCTAATTATTAAACACTGTAAAATTCGCCAAATTTGTATTTATTTTTTTTTCATTTAAAATTTTTCCTAATAATCAAAGTTTTATCATTTCATTCATACCAAAAAATGCATGATAATTATTTATTTATCCTTAAATTCCTCTCTGACATTTTTCCACAATTTTTGCAATACTTTTAAAACTGTTTCTCTATATATTTTCATCAAAAAAATATGGCCGAATTCCATGTATCTTATGGTTATATGGGAACTGAACTTTCATACATTAAATACAACATTTACAGTGCCCCATGATTGTGTCCCAGAGAGCAAAAAATGTCTTATTCATAAATCTACGAGAAAATATTGCTCTTTATTAAAATTCCTGCTTGTCCCCAAACCCTTAAAACCACAACCAAAGTATCACAATTTGTTAATATTCGAAAAGTGTTAGGAAAAATGTTGGTAATTCAAAGATTTTAAGTTTTAAGTTCCAATTGATTGTTTTATAAAAAAAATTATAATTAATACCTGATAATTAATTAAAATGTATTGAAATAAGAACATAATATTTTACTTAGTTTTTCTTCTTTCTTTTTGGATTACCAATTTAATGTACAGTTATTTTTTTAAATTATGTTTGGTGATTGGTATAACAACCTTGGAAATAATGAATGTTTTCTGTATTCTTTCAGGGTGTTAGGATTTTGGAATACATCCAGAATTCGTAAGATTATAATCCAAGCAGGCTGCTAGAATCAGAACAACTCTACAATACGTCATAGTATCATGATCTCAGTGGATTTTAATTAAATTTGTTGACCAACTACGACAATTATATATTCCCTAGATGTGAAAGATATTAGTTTTCTTGGAATTTCACTCCTTCTAAAGCCTGATGACCTCTAAACAATTTCGTGATACCTTCTAAGAAAGAGCAATATTTCACAATCACAACATCCAGAAGAGATATATTTATATTGAACCCACAAACAGCTGTAGAAACTTGTGTAGCATTCGAAATTTGTAGGAAACTACGTTTTTAATTGCAACTGTGGCGATATATATTACATAATTCCCAATAAACTGATGTTTATGAAGTTTCAACAAATCTTTTCACAGTTTTTTCTTTTGGGACAATCCTTCTGCCGAAAATTCCACGTAATTTGTACACAGTCTCAGCTGCACACTTTCCTTACTTGTAATGAATGTTCACCACCTTCACTCGCTCATCCGTTGTATAGCGCTCTATTTTGTCTAACTGCATTGTGTTTATTACAACATGTGATTTTGCACAATGCTGCTATTATATTCTATTTACAAAAAATATTTCTGCCATTCCTGTTTCCGTAACCCGATATATTTACTCTTCAAATATGCTCCCCACGCTTGTGGTGTTTACCCTGTTGTATTATTATTATATCCACTACAATCGCAGCTACAATCCCATAACCCAATGTTTTAATTATCCATTTACTACTCCACAAAACTTACGCAACCTTAACAAAACATGCAAATAAAATTTTCAATTCCAAAGTGATCAGTGGTGTAACCGACTGCGGTTTTATACAACTAATTGATTCTGTTGAAGCGAAAGAAACGTAATGAATTTTTCTGTCGCAAATAATGAAATATCTTTCTTTAAAACTGAACCGTATTTTATGCAATTTGTTTGAGTTACTAATTGTTTCAAGGTCAATCGTTAATTAACGTTTATTTATTTCAGAAAATTAATATCCGCCGCCTATAAATTAGCAACACTTAAGATCCCAAACACGTTAATTTAAAGTTCATTGTTGAGTCAACTCGAGGCATTTAATAATTTATTATCTTTAGGCCAAGTATTAGAAAATTGATATATTCCGCCATCTTTATTCATGGCACACTTTTTCACCTTTTTTAAATAAAAATAACTGCTACATTGATGTGTATGGGTTATTAAATCTATTGACCTTGGCTGTATAATTTAAACGTTAGTGCACTTTCAGCGTTACTCATTTAAGACACAAAAAATTAATGGTTTATAAAGGAAGCAGTGAAAGGTATGCCAGTAGAGTAAATAATAATTGTTTCACAGCAGCATTCAGACAGTGTAATTAGTAACCTCAGCAATGTCGGCATATAAGCTTACGGGGTGTCCCATTTTTGATACAACCGCAGGGTATAAGGAGGTACAAGGTTATGTGATCTTTGTGTCTATTAATTTCTCAAGGGAAATACAATTTCAAGGTCTCTTGGATTTTTGATTTATGATTGTATACTCAATTTTGTTTATTTTAAATATTGTAATAATATTATATTGTACTTAAATAACAGTTGTTTATTTATAAATTTGTTCTTCTTGAAACTTGACAATAAATGTAGCTAGTACATTTTATATATTCGCTATAATTCCTAGTATTTTCCATGCAAATGGTAAATGAAGTTTTTAAATTTAGCCAAATCTAAATTCTCGTGAGCTGAAGATAAACAGGTACCAGGTACATTTTGACACCAAATATAGGCATGCTAAAGAAACAACTCTAAACAAGACAAGACATCTGTAAATAATTATCTAAAAATAAAAATTTAATAATACTCTATCCGAACTTACTAATGAACTGAAATATTGAAGTCGCTGAAAAATATTTCAAACCTTGAACTAATTTAAATTATATTACTATTAATTATGTAATTTAAATTAGCTAAATATTTTCAAGTGATGTAACAAAGTTAAGCAAATTCTATAAATTTCCACCACCCTGTGTAAAATTAAACAGTAACTGTAATTAATGATAGTCCTATCTCCTTCGCAAATATCAATACGTACTTTATCAACTTGCACGATGTAAAAGATAGGCAATTTTGAATTAGGCTATCGAAATGCAACTTTTTTTGATAGAATTAAAATTTCTCGAAGACAGATAACTCTTCTTAGATAACAGACAACTCTTCTTAGAGATAGATATAGGAAATCTGGATAAAAGTCCCTCTAAAATGACGGGCAGAATCCAAATATACAAAAATATATATAGGGTGTTCCATTTAAAATAAGCAAGTAGATAAACGGAAGTGCTACAACAATTGCATTATTTTATTTAAAGAGAGCACCCCCGAAAATCCCAAAGCCTAAATTTTCAAAATTGAATTCGAAGTAGTTTCTGAAAAATTCTAATGTACCTACCTATATCGCGCACTTAAAAAAGTTAACATTTCGAAAGTCTATCTGTTTTTGTCTTCTGACCTTATAATGACTTTTCGTTTTAATTTTTTGACAGTTTGAATGTATTTATGCCTGTCGCATATCTCCGTCTACTGCTTTATGACTATGAACCATATTCAGCTGTGATTTTGTATCTATTGTTTTTATTGTTTCCCAAACTGGGCTCTCTTCAAACTGTCGATCGGCAATAGTTGAAGTATTGTCAGTATTGTTACCCAGTAGAGTCAGTTCTTTAGAAAGTGACTTTTAGTTATCCTTTATTTTGATTGTTTATACATGTAACAATAGCGAACAATTTGTAAGGAAGCAAAATCAAAATAACCGTAACCGGTATCCTACAGACACTTATTTCACGCTAAGTCTTTCTTAGAGTGTCATAATGTACTTTAGTTTTTGCGCAGGTAGAAAGTCATATACATTACTATAATACATATTGCTGATGATTATTCTGGTATAAAAACAACAAAAACTGCTAGACAAACTGTCGAAGCTAAAATAACAGTATATGAAGTACCTAAACAACATTATTATTGTAGGTACCCTATCATTTCCAACGAGTGCGGAAAGGTAATTATAGTACTTTTTCCTCACAGACAGAACTTATGTAGGTGGTTCTTAGAAGCAAATCGTAACAGAATTTTTAGTACGTCATAATACCTTAATCTTATATAATTCCATGGTCCGATCTCATCTTGAGTTTGCGACTTTAGTGTGGAATCCTCAATATCTTAACTATATCGAACGTTTAGAAAAGGTCCAACAAAAGTTTATTTATAACTTAAACTATCGATTTAATAGGCACTTGCTACCACTAAGCTATGATTCGAATCTACAACACTATAGACTGTTAAAATTATCATCCAGGAGACATATCGCTTATGTTCTTTTTTTTGTATAAATTATTTATCGGGAAAATTCACTGCAGCTACATTTTGAGTTCACTATCATTTAATATTCATCTTAACGATTTTATCGATTCCCCAGATTTATTAGCCTTGATCTGTTTACATGTACCACAACATGATTTTAGAGCAAATGCACTGTTTCATGAGACTTTTTATCGAACTAATTCTGGTCAAAACTCTCTTATAAACAGGATATGCAGACATTTTAACTTATACTGTAGTGTTGTATATATTTTTCATTCCTCGCCCTTTAGTTTTAAAAGATTTTTAAAGGGAACTATTATTGTAAATTAACATTTTCTATTATAATAATCTTTTCTGTACTTTTATATTCAATTAGCTTTAAGTAATTTGTGGACATTGTTTTTGGCTATAAAGCCTGTGTTTGTCCCTTCCCCATAAATAAATAAATAAATATTAAACAATATATTTCGCGCTCCTCAAATTTATTTTATCACTCTGCGTATGCTTCCAATGATGCAAATAACTCCTCATGTTGCAAATATCTTATAATTTGATTTTTAATCATATCGACATTTTCAGCCTCTCCTTCAACTCGGTTAGACGCCAAAAATTGAATGGTTTTTCTCTTCTCTTTTTTCTTGTTGTGCTTTGTTTTTTGTTTGTTTTTCTTTCCTTTTTTTTCTTTTGCCCTTAATCATATCATTATCTTAAAACTAGGTAATTACTTATTAATATTGATTGTTTATTTATTGTATTACTTGTATATTGTATTATTGTTATTATTATTTAATTTTAGTTTTGTACACACACTGCTATTATTATATTATTATCTATAGTGCACCCTGTAACTTGTATTGTTTATCAATATGTATCAATATGTTGGGTTGCCAAATCTGTAAATAAATAAAATAAATAAATACCCAACACAGGGCTGATGAAACTGAAAAATTAAGTATTTTTTCTTGATTACACAATAAGTAGTACTACGTATAAATAGAAGTCTAAAATTTCCGCAAAAATTGTATGTCGGAAGAAAAAATGTAAAGACTGAACTTTTGTTGTAATCCAAGAGATATAGGATACCAGTTATTATATTCGCCGATAAAAATAATTTATTATACGGCATTTTCTTTTCTACTACAATTTCATCACTTATTACTTTAATAAAAACAGGAAAATTGAATCAGGCAATTTATTAAAATAGTATACCGTCTCCAAAAAATTACGAGGCTTCTATATCTCAAACCAAAGTTATAAAAATTTACAAGATTATTTCCAATGTACGTCAGAAATAATTAGGACCATTATATTTATCTTGAAAGCAGAACATTCGAATAGCAATTTACATATAAAAAAATCAGTACCTATCTAAGGCTTAAGTATATTTGCATAAAGAAAGATTTCTTTTATCCGCAACACTTTCGATACATACAAAGGATAAGAACATAATATATTTTAATATATACTTAATTAATTCCAATTGTCTAGAACATGAGTATTTAAAACATAAAATCACGCAATGTTACCTAGTGGTTTGTTCCAAGACAACGATTTTCATTAAGGTAAATATTTAATTAATACGATAACTATTACGGTTGCGCATATTATAAATAAAGACTTTCACTCTCATAATAAATTGATTAATATCATTAAAAAAATGTTAAAAAATACGAATTATATTAAACGATGAATAGATATGTATGAAATTAAGTAGACACAATTTCAAATTTTATTCATTTGTATTCAATATATTTTTTAATTACAATTATTATCTCATTTGGAATATTATTGTACTGTCTGTAAATCTAGAATGCGTAGAAATACAGAAGATTAACGGCATATCTAGATAAGAAATACCAAAACCAGTATGTACATCAGTAATCTTATCTATAAAAATATCGTTATTGAAAGAAAAGTTTTCTATATTTAGATACCTAATTTTTTTTATGATAATTTATGAAAAATTGTTCAAAATCTCCTCTGTAATGTACTTCTAAGAGAACATTTTTAAATTCGTATTACGCGTTATTTCAATATAATTTATTTAATATACTTACATAAATTAAACATTAATATTGTAATACTGTCAACATATATTTCCGGGTATATTTCTATCTATCTTAAATGAAATGTAAATATTTTTTTGGTATTATTTATTTTAAATAAATTTCATTATGTTTAGTATTTTACGAACCAAGGTTCAGCGTAATAAAATAAAATATTTACGACTGTTGCTCTTTTATACGATTTACATTTTGTGGGTTTTAAATTCGTCACGGTATAACAAAAATTGTATCAAACTTTATAGTACATATAAAACTGGATAGAATTAATAGAATTATTTATTTGTCGTATTTTTTATATAGAGTATAATTATTACTATTACTTTATCTTGGAAAGACATCGTTCCGTAAAATATAAATAATACTTTAGAGTCTGAGAAATATGGAAAAGTTTCTAAATAGTTAAAACGTTCAGCTTCGAGTATAATTAAGCATAATTTATATCAGCCTCTTGATCAGCACCTTGTAGAAGGACAAGAGCGGGAAAAACATAGTGTAACTTCAGGTGTAACACAACAATACGTCAAAAAATAATGGACCATTTAGTTCGTCAAGTTTAAGAATCTTTTCTCCTATAAGTATTTAAAGCCTTCGTTTTTGAAAATATCTCATTAACATGTGAAGATATTGAAACAAAATTTTGCGCGCATAGTACATGAAACAGAATAGCATTCAACGTGAAAAAATTAAGTCCAAAATTAAACCAATGATGACCACATCAAGGGAAAAACTGAATACAATCCAGAGACTGGCCTGTTTGAGTATAACGGGCGTGATGGCATCGACCCCGACAGCTGCGCTAGAAGTCATGCTAAATCTACCACCGCATATAGTGGTGGAAAGAGAAGCATGGACTCAGGAACAATAACGACTGAAGGGGTATTCCCTATTCCAGAAGTATGAACACATCTATCTCGGAACCAACTCTTGGGACGGTATCTGATAAGATGGTTCCAAGGTTTCACTGCCACAAACCATTTGAGACTAGAGGATGAAAGCAAATGGGACCAAAAGTTTGATACCCTGGAAAGATGGAGCCTAGTATGGTTTACGGACGGCTCCAAAATGGCCAGAAGGACGGGTACCTACAGGAATATATGGACTCAGACCCAGATAGAGCGCAAGCTACAGTCTGAGGAAGTTCCCTACTGTACTTCAAGCAAAAATTTCGCAATAATTGCGCGCCTGGCACAGAATATACGTAGCAAGCTGCAATTAAAGCTTTAGGAACACACAAAATAAGTTCAAAACTTGTGTGGGATTGTATTTACAAATGCGGACTGAACTGACAAATAATACAGTTAGACTGTGTTGGGTGCCAAGACACAAAGGCATTTGTAGAAACGAAAAAGCGGATGAACTTGCTAGGAAGGGATCCGAGACAGAGTTCATTGGTCCGCAGCCCTTCTGCGGTACATCTCCCAGTGTGGTCAGGCGGTATCTGGGCAAATGAACCGTGATAGAACATAGGAAATACTGGACTTCAAGGTCAGGATATAGTCATTACAAGGAGCTCATGGAGTATACTTTGATGGAAAGAGCAAATCAGTTGCTGAGCTTGAAAACAATCTATCCTAGGAGAGTAACGGGACTCATAACGGGGCACTGTCACTTTAGGAAACATCTACATAAGCTAAAGTTTGTAGACAGTCCGGTCTGCCGAGGATGTGACTCGGTGGATGAAACTTCTCTGCATGTCCTAGGTGAGTGCCCGGGATTTGCACGTAGTAGAATGACGCTCCTCGGGATACCCTATTTGGAACCCAAGGAACTAAGAGAAATGTCAGCAAGGAAGCTTTTGGACTTTGTTAAAAGGACAACTACTTGCTGAATAGAACTAAGTAGTTGGATGCACAATAGGCCTAATAAGGCCGCGGTGCCATGGGACTCATCAGAACCAACCACTAGGAAAAGAAGAAGAAGAAGAAACCAGTAATATAGACATGAAATATGTTGGCTACATTTTCCTCAAAAATTATGACAAGCCATTGGAGAAAAAGTTTTTTCATCGCGTTTGAAATGCAATTTTGAACAAAAATGATCTCCTAACTTTTGAATTTATTTAAATTATGTTACAAAATGTATTTAAAATCACGGTTCTGTCCCCCAACTGACTTTTTGAAACACTTGTTCTTATCGTTTCACATAAGAATAATGTATTCTGATGAATTTGCTGATCTCCTTTTTTACTGAAAGCTTAAACACCCTGTATCTCAAGAGTCTCAAGAGCAGTTGCAGAGCAATTTTTATATCTGGAGAAAAATGATCCGTCAGTTTTGACTTGTATTTGTATACAAGGTGTAATTTTGAGTGGGGATTAGTTTTTTATGGTTAATAGTACGCGTTTCTCTGAATACGAATCTGAAATTCTTTTTTTTTTAATCAAATAATTTTTAAACTGCACTTTAATTCTTGTTTATGCCGTCATTGAGCGCCGTAAATCGGGTGACCCGGAATTAGCTCGGTAAATTCTATCAGTGCACTATCAGCGTTGCCAGTTGTTATTTTTTTAAATCAAGACACATTGTGCGAAGTTATAATGGAAAATAATTTAGTAAAATAGACTGCATTATTTTTGTAGTTTTAAGAAACGTACATAATAAATAAATAAATAAATAAATAAATAAATAAATAAATAAATAAATAAAAATACTTACTAATCTAATTGATGTTTTTATAATATNATACATAAAAAAAACAAATCGCCAGGAACAATATTTAAGCATGAATACATTATGCCAACTGCAAACATATTAAATTAAGAACAGTTCACTCATTTACAACAAAAGAACGAAGTCTCAAAAAATCTCTCATAAAACCTGCCAACATTCTAGCATTACTCAGAGTTAAACCATCAAGCATAATGATAAACGAGTTAAGTGTTAAATTTCTGAGTTCTGGAGGTCTTAATATTCTATAATATAATCTTAATAATAATTCTGGAGGTCTCGGTATAAAGAGGGCATTCTATAAAAATATGCTCAATAGTTTCCAGTCTGTGATGGTTGCATAATGTACATAATTCAGATGGATTGATAGAGTAGGAGATGCCATTAAATGTAAACTAATCTACTAATCTAATTGATGTTTTTATAAAATCGTTTCAAGTTTTTACATATTATGTGTTACTATTTTTTTAAGCAGTGTACCTATATATTTAATTTGTAAGTCTTAGAGTCGATGATAAAATTATATATTTTTCTGTATCATTACATTAGTTAAAAATATATTAAGCACATCCTCCAATTTCTGTAGGTTATGTTAGAAGGAACTTTTTTAATGTTCATAACTTTAACAACTTCTTTGAGGATTCTAAAATGAATGCCATTATTTTGCAATAATCTATTTTGAAGAAAATCGCTTTCTACATTGTAAATATTTACAATGTTTCCGTGCTTCTATTTCAGCGGCAATTTCAATTTAATTTAAATTTAAAACACATCAGTCTTACACAAGTTAAAATTACGGTATAATTCAATATAATTATTATAATTATTAGTTTATAATTATAATTTATTAATTATAAGGTTTATAAGTTTCCAATTCTACACCGCGAAACGAAAGCCGGTCTAGCTATTATATTTGTAATTTATATATTTGGCTTGTCTTTCATATTGCTATAAACGCTGAAACGTTGTTATTATAATTATTACACTTATTCATATAGGTATATCCTAAAGGTTAATTGCTGGCAGTATCTAGATTCCGGCATCTCCCTGGGGTTTTGTAATTTAGCATTTGGAAATAACTAAGTAAATAGCAATTATTATTCCCGAGTGTAACCATTTGCAAATTGAATGTTAATAAGACAAGTTTTACGTATGATATTTTATTACGAACCTCTATACCAGGGGTCGGCAAGTAATTTTAGGTGCGGTCCGGATACTTTTGAAAATTTTTTACGAGGTCCAGAAAAAAATTCATAATTCTTATTTTTTTTATTTTAATTTGGACTCAAATTTAATCTGCTTACTAATTAAAAACTCAAAACACTCACACAGTTGTAAAATACTAGAAAAAATGATAAGATTGGCACTTAAACGTAAAAAATATTTTATAAATAATTTATTTGAGTAATTTATACTTTCAAAAAATTTTTGGTGGTCCAGTATTTTACCTTCCGCGGTCCGGACCTGGACCGCGGTCCGCCAGTTGCCGACCCTTGCTCTATACTGTTGTTGGCAGTCAACGAGATTAAGGCCAAATTTCAAAGGAAACACGTTATTTTTACATGTATGTGTTTCGTAATTTTTTATACAGGGTGTCCCGAAATTCATGCAACAAAATTTGGTCATAGATTCTTAAGACAAATTTAGGGAACCCGTATTTTTTCTTTTTGCCAACTGGCCCCCTCTTTCGGAGTTACAGCCCCCTGAAATCTGCCCCTAAGGAATCTTTTTTATATCTTGTGGAATCTCACAGTGCTACGCTTTTTGGCGAGAAACCCCCTTAAGACAGTTTTTCGTGGGCCCCCTTGTCTTTGGAACCAGAAAAATTTGGTCGGAAATTAGATTCTTTTTTTTAATTATTAGTTAGCTAGAAAGCTATCGAATTTAAAAACTTTTTTGTCTCTTGATATTTGTTTCGTAAAACGCAATGTTTTTGAGGAAAATGGCGAATCACGATATGCATTCGATGACATTTTGAAAATGGAAAATGTGCGCGATCATGGAAAAATAATAGGGGTAGTTCATGTAAAGTTCTTTTCTTAGACGCCCTGTTTTCGAAATACAGTGTGTTGAAGTTGTTAGTTTCCAAATGGTTTTCCTTAATTATCTTTAAATCGGCTAAAGATAAAAATGTCAAAATTTGTACACGAGTAAACATCAGCTGTGCGTTAAGAATAATGTGCAAACGGTTTCTTTCTGAAAATCAGTGTCGCCGATACAGGTAATTGGAGAGGTACAATCGAAAAAAAAATATGTTAAAAATCAAAATTTATTACATTTTTAAATGGCTCGAAAAGAGAGCATCTAAGAAAAAACTTTATATAAACTACCCCTATTATTTTCCCATGAGGAACTTGCACACAAGTTTTTTTGAAACATGAACGGGACACCCTGTATATCATTCCGTTTAAAAAGAATTGGCAATAGCCTATCATGAAGGTCTTAGTAAAAGTGATACTGCACTGAAAGAAATGGGTCTATTAAACTTTCTTTAGAATAATATGTTTAGAGCATATCGCTTATTGAAACTTTTATAATAAATATGTACAACCTTTATTTAAAATAAATACGCCTTCGTACTCATTATTCAATAAGTTTAAATAGAATGCACTTAATATACGGTATGCGTCTATGAAATAAAGGTTATAATGAATTACTTGTACATTATTATGTTATATGCTTTAAACTCAAGTTTGTAGGTATATTAGGGAATATTTGTTGTATAAAGATCAATATTCTAATCTGTATGTAACAGCGAATTAATAGAATAATTCGTTTTCATAATGATTAAATTTCCGTGTTTAACGTGTAAAACGCAACTTATAATGGTTAAGTGATCATTACCGTTCGATGCTTAATCGTAAATTTTGCAACAGTGCATCGGCTATTACGCTTCTTCTAGTTGGATGAGTTAGACAATACCTATAGAATTTTCTCGGATACATAATCATACGCGTTGTGTGAAGTGGAAAGTTACCTAAGTATCTAACCGTCTTTGTCTTTTGTCATTAATTTTTTTCTCATATTTAAATTTTCTCTAAAAAAGTATTATCTTGTGTTCTATTGGAAACCGCTGATCGTAGATTTACATAAGATGAATGAACGGAAAGCTAACAGGGATAAAGAATAGAATGTTATCAACCATGTGGTTGAAAAGAAAGTTAATCTCTAAGGGTATGTTTCATTCTTATAGTGGAAGAGTTTAATACAAATTCTCATGGTGCATGCACTAGAAAGATAAGCTGGCCAGTTTGGAAGCGATTTGAAATAGTTTTTAACACTTAAATGTTTTTTAAGTTTTTTTTGTCATCTGTTTTTAACATACAATAGTTGAATGCATTTATCATTGTAAATCTCATAATTAGTACTAGATGTTCTAATAACGAGTATAGAAAACTTTAACAATTATATCGCGTTTCTTTCAGTGTAAGTGTCAGTTTGTACTATTTTTAGTATTTATGCTCTTCTTTTATTATTTAAAATCGGACCAAAACTGGCAGGGTTTTAGCTTGTGGTGTTTTTTATAAGACCATATATCTCTCCTACTTAACATACATTGTAATACACAAGAGAACTATTACTTATCCGTTGTTTATGGAAAGCACTACATCGTTTGACATTACAACGACATTATTTCTTTTTTAAAAGTTACTACACGTAATGGTCCTCGTCAAATCATATTCATTTTTCGATACGTGTTTTTGCATGTAAAATTAAGTGTCGGGAAAATTTTCGGATTCTTGTTTGTCACACAAACCGTCTAATTTATAAATAACCACAATATATCTTAGATTAACACGTGTAAAAATACGTTTTTAAAAAGTCCACAAAAATAAATTTTCCAATACACGTGACGTCACTTTTAAATTAAGGTTGACAAAGCACGTCGCTGCTACAGTCGCAACTCCTGATTATAACAGAACATAGTCCACTGAAATATAACTTCAGCTGAAAACGCTGTGCATTTTTTGTGTCGTAGTACCTCCGATTAGTGGGAGTGTTTCGTTGACGCGATTCTCAGGCTGTTAACTGACATTTCCATCTGTATTTATAACAGTTGTATTTGTAGAACGATGCTAATTTTACCAACGCGACAGTATATGGCTTAGCGATTTAATTATTGGCGCCGTCTTATAAAATTTATTTGTGTCATCATTCACATTTACTCTCCTTTTATTTTTATCGGGTCCTACACACAGTGTCATATATTTCATTCCTATGTGGCAAACACTTAAAATTATATTCTAGAAATAAACAAGAAATAATATCCTTTGTTTACCGAAAAGCAAAATTTGATACTCTCACCAGGATGGGGATAGATTTTTTTTTATATATAGGTAACAGTGTTTATTTATCACGCATTTGTTCCCAATTGGTTTTTATAAGAAAAAAAATAGAAAATGTTTAGCTGTTCTTTCTAGATACTACTAGATATTACAGAATATATTTAACGCTGGATGAGGCCATAGTCCGCAGAGTAGTTGTTTCCTGTAATGTCATTATTTAAAAAATTATGTGTACCTCTATTTTGATGGAAAGTAAAGAAAGTTTTTAATTCATTGGGGGAATATAAGCCATCAAGTGAGAAATATCCAAAGATCAATATGATTTTTTTTTGTTTTCTATACAGTGTCAACAATTCCAGGAAAACAATACATTGGGAACCTATTCAGAAAATATTACGTACGTTATCGTGTATTGCATTAAATGCTATTTCAATTTTGATTATGATAGGGCAACTTGCCAAAATGTAGAACATGTTTAAGATGTTAATTTTAAATAGATGTTGATGACAGGACAATCTATCAAAAGTTAAAATGTTTCGTCACTCATTGAGTCTAGTCGTATTCGTTTCGAGCGAAAATCTTAAGATGACGTGTCATTTTCTCAAGGAAACCTACCTCAAGGTCATCAGTGGTGCTGATGACTCATATATGGAGAGATATTGAACTTGAGTAAGTCTATTTAGACTCAGGAAACAACACACTTAATCGTACTAAACAATAGTAGATTTCTTAAGTCACACATGAACGAAGTGTCATAATAACCAAATAATAATACCTCGATGACCTTCCACAGAAAAACACTTCTTGGCTTCAATCCAAAAAGAAAGGGACTAGAGAAAAAGGCGATAACATTAATAAAAAAAGTATTTTTTTTCTATGAACAGCACAGTTGGTCCCTTTCAGGATTTTAGGTGAGTCTAAGTATAGAAGCACCAACTAAGTATATGGTCAATTAAAATTATAGAAAGAGTAACAAGACTATATTGAAAAACAAATAGGATTAATAAAGTACAATCTAAGGGACTAAATGAACATCCAAAATAATATAAAATTGCTTTTACATATATAAGGGATGTATCCTCGGATGTGTGGTATAACCAGACGCTATGTTGATTGTGTAGCTGTGTTAGAAGCTTATTGATAAATAATATCTAAGTGTATGCATATTATACCCAGTTCGATACTTTCTACAATTTTTTTGCATTTTGTTTGTATTCAGTATATTTGTCTTTATTCTTCTATTCTTCTGGTTCTGTTGCACAATGTGTTAATGAATTCAATAAAACTTTGCAATAATTAGTAAAATAGCAATGAATGACCCATTTACTTAATTTTTTATTACTCTCATCCAATAAAGTTCTACAAATCCCACTGGATGGTAGGAACAAATGATTGCGCAATTTCTGAAATGCAGTGAAGCTTTGTAATAATTAATTTCATATCAGTGGCTTAAGTCACTTAATTTCCTATAACCAATAAAGTTCTTGCTAATCTCACTGAATGGTTGTAACAAACAAAAGAACAATTTCTGGGGTAGTTAATCACATGGTCGATCCCTAACATTTTGAAAGGCACATAGACCACCTAGACTGGCTATAGGGGGATTATGATGATGAAGGCAGTTGGGAGCCTAGTTGGTAGCCCAGCATCAGTCGTATCTGGAAACTTGAGCTGTACATGTCGCTTTAATTTCAATAATTAATTATTTTTTCATGGGCAAATGTATTGTAGGACATTGTATAAATAGAAGTGAAAAGTTTCCTTCTCTAGATAAGTAAAATAAGCAATATACAAAACGTAAATTATACATATACGCCATTTCTTGGTTAAGGCCAGAGTATTCCAGGGTTGACTTTATAATTATGTTCGCACGCATAGTGCAATGGTAAACGTGATATTATTATAAATTGTTAATAAAATAATGAATTGATTGATTGTATCATATTTTTAATAATTATTTACTACACGTAAAAGTCTCCAATTTATTTGAAATTTTTCCAATTTTTTGATAGAAAAAATATTAAAAAATTAATTTGAAATTCACATTCATCACCCTGGAAAAGAGGAGTTGGCAATATTTGATCAGAAAAATTAGAAATTTATGGTAAAATAAAATATAATTACACCAAATTTTTATACTTGCTAAAAAAAGAAAACAAATTAATTTCAATCAAAACAGATGTTTCTGAATATTTCACTTGCCTATTCAAAGGACGTTACGTTCCTTTGTAACAAAGTCTACCCTAAGATCTTCTGCTCTCATAGGGGTGGGAATCATGTCGATGATTTTCCTTGAAACGTGCCAGATATTCCGACATTATTATTATATACATATAACGAAGTATTTGAGGAACGTTGGGGAACATAGCGGATTTCCATTAATTTAGAGTTGATAGGTACATAAGTATATAGATATTAAGTTGTGGTGGCTTCAATGTAAAGTGGTAATTTACAACTACTAATATGTGGTTACTAGTTGCTGATGGATAACATTGATACTAATATCGTAGTGAATGCATTCTAATTTGTTTTTAAAAACAAGTAAATAGTTATTAACATGTCTTATTGTATTTGTTAGATTAAATGCGTATAATAATCCATTCATTCACTTCTTTTCTTAAGTTTACTAATTAACACTTATTAGTTATTTTAGCTACGTTTCTGGGTTCTAACACAATTCCTATGATTAACATGAAGCGATTCGAAAATTGTTGAAGTTTCAACAAAATATCCTTGACATTATCAAAGAAATAATACAATAATCTGTGTTATGTAATTGTAAATTTGTACCAATTTATAAATAAATAATAATAATTCGTTACGAATATAGGTTCCTTTTATTATTTATCGACCTTCTGTAAGAGATACAACTCGGTTTATCAATATCCAACGAGCATGATATTTGTAGTAGTATTCACCTAAAAAGTTTATCAAATTCTTCTAGGAATTACATTATTAGAAATCAGCAGAATATTTGCCTTTGGATGTCATTAAAACCGAATTGGATCCATTATATCAGAGTGTTCCAGTCTACTTTCCACTAAATTGAATTAAGTAAGAGAATGTTATTAAATGTTTCCATAAACAAATGTCCTAAAATGCTTCTTAAAAATCTCGCAGAATTTTTTGTAAAAAACCGTTTATGACAAAGAATGTTCGGGGAAACGTTTTGACCTTTTAGATAACTGTTGTAACCTTGTGATGACTATGACTACACATATAAAGCAATCATTTTTTCTGTACAGATCACATTGATAAATACAGTACTAATTTATTTTAAATAAGGAAGCATATTATTGAATATCTCTATCGAAACACTTTTGGGACAGAAGTTTATTTAATAGATTTTTTTCCTTGAAAAAATGTGAACCAAACAAAATAAAATATTTATCTCTCGATTTATCTCATACATTTGTGGTAAATGGTTTTGGAGGGTTACACCACTCTACTTGTGCCTATGCTATTATGAATGTTTATTTAGTCGACATGTAAAACAAAACAAACACACCATGTTTGTGAGCTTTACCCACTACCTAATTTGCTACAAGTTAATTAATATCTTGATGTTACATAAAATTTGAACTTTATTTCAAGTCGCATTGTAATAGATAACTAAGCAGTAATTTGTGCATAATACTGCAACTTTAGAATTTGGTATTCTATTTTGCAATTTAAACTATGAAATATGAAAACCACACCGAATGCTATTTTCTTCAAAATATTATGGAAGAAATAGTTTGGCTATACATACACATACAGTATTTAAAAATATATGATGAAATGTATGATAACACAGCCCCACAAAAAAAATTATCGGATCTGGTATTCATGTATTTTCAATTATGCCATGAAAATGGCGTTTTTAATCTATTTTCTCATTTGGAATTAAATTGGACCAGCTTGTCTGACTCTATGATGATAAATTGGAATTAAACGAGTGAAAAATCATACGTCTATAGTGAGCTGGTAGAATAGTTCGATTTTTTATAACTTTCGTCGCCCGTTGGGCCAAATCTGAAGGCAGATTCGGATTCAGCGGAAAAAAATACATGGAAATACATGGATCTGAATACCAGATCCGATACTTTTTTTTGTGGGGCTGTGTAATCTTCACCGTACAAAACCAATGGAAAAAGGGATACAGTTAAATGGACAAAAATGTAGTATGTTGTCCTTCATAACATCCTGATCAAAAGTCTTCATGGGCCCAACCTCTGAAAATGGCTAGTTTTTGAGATAAAAAGGGTCAAAGGTTAAGTATATCGCTCGGTATATCGGTATCAGCTAATGTCATAATTGAGAATATCATATGGCATAAGAATTTGTTTAACATCATTATGCTAGTGTATATATTTGGACATATGAACACACTCACTTCCACATGCGTATGTACCATGCCATGTGTGAGGGTGTGTGCTCGTGTGTAAGGGGATGGGGTTCGAGCCTATGGTACATACACGGGATTGAGTGAGTGTTTATTCATATGTCCAAATACATTAGAATAGCAACGTCAAACAACTCCATGCGCCATATGATATGCTCAAATATGACATTAACGGATACCAATATTCCTGACCTTTGACCCATTATTGGCATCTCCAATACCCGCCATTTTCAGACGTTGAGGAATTTTGATCTGGATGTCATGAAATACAACATACTACATTTTCAGGCCATTTGATTATTAAAAATAAAGCGTTTCTGGCTCAAGAGTAGCTTGGCGTTATTGAGAAAGAACGCATTCGGCTAAAAGCAATAAGGCGTAGGCGCGGCGTTTTAGGACAGCGGCTACCTAGAGCGTTTCTCGTGCCATGTCCTGTACTCATATGTGGGGGGAGCTATCTCAGACGCAAACTTATTTGTGTTTGTATTTAAAGCTATATTGAAAGAGTGACTTTCTATTATATTTCCAAGTCTGACATGAATTACAAAACTCAATATGATTTTAATTTGTATACAATAACGTTCTTTATAAGCATCAAATTCTATTCTGTAATAACTTGGGAACGTATAAACAATGGTTTCTCATTCCAATTACATTTAGGTTACTAGATAATTCGAAACATTCCTAAATAAATATTTCTATAGACGTATTGTATTTACTTTCAAAGATAATTTTCTGTACAATATGATAAAATTAATGATTTGCAACGATAAGACGTTATTTTTCTTGATAATATAGCAGATAACGCGAGCCACCTATGTTGCTATCGCAATAGGTTTACCTAGTTATCTAGTTTTTAAAATGTGTTCCTAATATTTAACCTATAATCATAAAATGTCAATATATACTATTACTTTGAGCATCACATGAAATTTAATCTTCTTCAAGACCTCGATAATACTTATAAGAACTGCTTGTGACCTATGATAAATGATTGGCAACTTATGGCCAATTTACATTATTTAAAGATGGGAAATCTTGCATATCTTCTACGTACTGTTTAAATTCTTGTTTTACATGACCCATTAGCAGTAAATTTGATGAGTTAATTTGCGACAAAAAAATATTTTAAACGGTTGGTTATAGCTGAGACTTAATTACATTATCTCTTTTAGAAAATTTAAGCAGTACAGCTAAGCAGTAATGCAAAGCGGTTATGAAAATTTAACTAGCTCTTATCTGATGGACTTTTGCTTTTTTCAAATTATTAATATAATGGAATATACTCGCTAATATTCCAAGGAAAGAGAAAACCGAAGGGGAAGCCCTTCGAAGTACAAAATTTATACACTAAAATATACTTAGAAATAATAATAGGAGAGAGGGTGCACTATAAAAAAATCGGTGTGAGTGAAAGCAATAAAAGTACGGAGCGAATCCATTGACTGAAATTATTGAGTACATATTCACTCAGTATTGAGCATTTTGATCATTTTACTTACTCCTGATAATATTTGAACTAAAACTGAGTACTTTCACTCACATATACCCGTTAAATAAATTCTGCAGATAAACTAATATTTGGTAACGCTTGTAACTAAATCGGAGTAAATGTCCTCATTATTGAATAACCCCACCACATTCTATGGTTGTCGTGCGTTGTCTTTGTCTGTTCCCATCGTCCCCATTAGATCATCTCGTGGCGTCCGTTAATCCGGTTATTTTGGTGAAAATTATGTTTAAATACAGTGCTTTGATTACAATAATTAAAAACAATAATATATTAAGTCTCGATTAATATTTGGTTAAATAAACGGATAGTTAAATTGTTACCTATACTTACTTACGTATCTGTACTGTATAATATAGGTTATAGCAATTTATTCGCCCGAACAGTTAACCAATTCCTTTAATCGAGAACTAAAATATTGTGCCCCCTTGAAATTTTCATAGTACAATATTACTCAATAACAGTTAAATTTAAATAATACTAGCGAAAAAATCAACACTAAATGGTTTTACCTGTTCAGAAAAGAGTCAAAAGTCAACACTTGATAGTTAGCAGAAACTCTGAATTGAACGAAATTCACTCATTTCTGTTGCAATAGTTTCATTCATAAAATTTTAGTTGTACTCATACCAAAGAGTGAAAATTTCACTCAATCGGATGTGGACAGTGTTTTACAATGTGTACGGAGTGGTGGTGGCGTCTTTAAATAACCCAGATGAATAAATAATCAAAATATTACGAGTGATCTAAATAATTGAAATATTATCGAATTATTTACTCAAATAGTACACAGTATTATTCAAATATTACTCAAGCAAATTACTTACAAATATTCCGAATGATAAATAGCTACCTACTTTCAAACAATAATTCTACTTCGATAATACTTATAAGAACTGCTTGTGACCTATGATAAATGATTGGCAACTTATGGCCAATTTACATTATTTAAAGATGGGATATCTTGCATATCTTCTCCGTACTGTTTAAATTCTTGTTTTACATGACCCATTAGCAGTAAATTTGATGAGGTAATTTGCGACAAAAAAATATGTTAAACGGTTGGTTATAGCTGAGACTTAATTACATTTAGACCAGTGCTTAAGCCTTCAAAAATGGTACAAAGTGAAAAAAAATTATAGTAGGACGAAACCCATTGGAAAAGAAAGAGAATATAACAGAAATGAAAAGAAAAATAATTTACGGTCGATCTGAGGTCGGGAAGAGGAAGCGGGTGAGTTTTTAAGTGTAAAAAACGGTTTATCTTGATTTTCGGAAAAACTACAAGTCTTATGGAAAAAAGTTAAATGGCAAAGTTGTAGGTAATAAAAAGATCTACAACTTTTGTATTTACACTTTTTTCACATAACCTGAAAATTTATGTGAAAAATTCAAATAACCAAGTTTTTGGTTTTTTATTTTTATCTTTTACAACAATTTTTTTTTTCGCGAAATTTGGTCAAAACANACGTTGGACCATGAGGAATTTTGATCTGGATGTCATGAAATACAACATACTACATTTTCAGGCCATTTGATTATTAAAAATAAAGCGTTTCTGGCTCAAGAGTAGCTTGGCGTTATTGAGAAAGAACGCATTCGGCTAAAAGCAATAGGGCGTAGGCGCGGCGTTTTAGGACAGCGGCTACCTAGAGCGTTTCTCGTGCCATGTCCTGTACTCATATGTGGGGGGAGCTATCTCAGACGCAAACTTATTTGTGTTTGTATTTAAAGCTATATTGAAAGAGTGACTTTCTATTATATTTCCAAGTCTGACATGAATTACAAAACTCAATATGATTTTAATTTGTATACAATAACGTTCTTTATAAGCATCAAATTCTATTCTGTAATAACTTGGGAACGTATAAACAATGGTTTCTCATTCCAATTACATTTAGGTTACTAGATAATTCGAAACATTCCTAAATAAATATTTCTATAGACGTATTGTATTTACTTTCAAAGATAATTTTCTGTACAATATGATAAAATTAATGATTTGCAACGATAAGACGTTATTTTTCTTGATAATATAGCAGATAACGCGAGCCACCTATGTTGTTGTCGCAATAGGTTTACCTAGTTATCTAGTTTTTAAAATGTGTTCCTAATATTTAACCTATAATCATAAAATGTCAATATATACTATTACTTTGAGCATCACATGAAATTTAATCTTCTTCAAGACCTCGATAATACTTATAAGAACTGCTTGTGACCTATGATAAATGATTGGCAACTTATGGCCAATTTACATTATTTAAAGATGGGAAATCTTGCATATCTTCTACGTACTGTTTAAATTCTTGTTTTACATGACCCATTAGCAGTAAATTTGATGAGTTAATTTGCGACAA
This sequence comes from Anoplophora glabripennis, assembly GCF_000390285.2. Taxonomy (NCBI): domain Eukaryota; kingdom Metazoa; phylum Arthropoda; class Insecta; order Coleoptera; family Cerambycidae; genus Anoplophora; species Anoplophora glabripennis. The sequence goes on along the minus strand of NW_019416483.1, from coordinate 347,105 downwards.
AAAAATATTTTAAACGGTTGGTTATAGCTGAGACTTAATTACATTATCTCTTTTAGAAAATTTAAGCAGTACAGCTAAGCAGTAATGCAAAGCGGTTATGAAAATTTAACTAGCTCTTATCTGATGGACTTTTGCTTTTTTCAAATTATTAATATAATGGAATATACTCGCTAATATTCCAAGGAAAGAGAAAACCGAAGGGGAAGCCCTTCGAAGTACAAAATTTATACACTAAAATATACTTAGAAATAATAATAGGAGAGAGGGTGCACTATAAAAAAATCGGTGTGAGTGAAAGCAATAAAAGTACGGAGCGAATCCATTGACTGAAATTATTGAGTACATATTCACTCAGTATTGAGCATTTTGATCATTTTACTTACTCCTGATAATATTTGAACTAAAACTGAGTACTTTCACTCACATATACCCGTTAAATAAATTCTGCAGATAAACTAATATTTGGTAACGCTTGTAACTAAATCGGAGTAAATGTCCTCATTATTGAATAACCCCACCACATTCTATGGTTGTCGTGCGTTGTCTTTGTCTGTTCCCATCGTCCCCATTAGATCATCTCGTGGCGTCCGTTAATCCGGTTATTTTGGTGAAAATTATGTTTAAATACAGTGCTTTGATTACAATAATTAAAAACAATAATATATTAAGTCTAGATTAATATTTAGTTAAATAAACGGATAGTTAAATTGTTACCTATACTTACTTACGTATCTGTACTGTATAATATAGGTTATAGCAATTTATTCGCCCGAACAGTTAACCAATTCCTTTAATCGAGAACTAAAATATTGTGCCCCCTTGAAATTTTCATAGTACAATATTACTCAATAACAGTTAAATTTAAATAATACTAGCGAAAAAATCAACACTAAATGGTTTTACCTGTTCAGAAAAGAGTCAAAAGTCAACACTTGATAGTTAGCAGAAACTCTGAATTGAACAAAATTCACTCATTTCTGTTGCAATAGTTTCATTCATAAAATTTTAGTTGTACTCATACCAAAGAGTGAAAATTTCACTCAATCGGATGTGGACAGTGTTTTACAATGTGTACGGAGTGGTGGTGGCGTCTTTAAATAACCCAGATGAATAAATAATCAAAATATTACGAGTGATCTAAATAATTGAAATATTATCGAATTATTTACTCAAATAGTACACAGTATTATTCAAATATTACTCAAGCAAATTACTTACAAATATTCCGAATGATAAATAGCTACCTACTTTCAAACAATAATTCTCTCCAAAAATTTCTGTAAAATTTGTAGTGTCAATTAAACATCGGCTTTTTGTTGTATAAATTTATTAAGTATATATTTTTAATAGAACACCTTGTCTATAATTTTCGAATTTTTAAATGAGAAATTTATTTTTAGTTTAAATTTAAAAGAAGTAACGCGCCAATAGTGCATTTACAGACTAGAATATCTATACTCTATAGTGTATTAATTTAAAAGTTATAAACAAAAACTGCGTAGCAAATTTATACATCTAAAGTCGCACGTGTTACTTAATTATTAATTATTCATCCCCCAGTGCTTCCCTAACTTTAACCTTTAACATTTCCAATGAAAATTAAAATTACCAGTGCAAATTAGAAGTCCTCAACTTTTGTTAAATCAGATAAAAACTAATAGAGATATAAACTGTAATTAGTAAACAAGTAACAAAATAAAACAAAGAATACTATGCGAAGAAATGTCATAAAATAATATAAAAAAGATATAAAAAAACGATATCCACTATTAGAAGCAACAAATTTATTTAATCGGTCAAATCTGTTTCATTAATTTTTTACTTCTCTGTTCACAGTATCATATTCACTTTCAAAAATTCCAAATAAAACAAAGCAGATTACCTGCTGATATGAAAAAGTTCAATAGTTGATTATTGCTCATGATCTACTAAGTCCATATAATAATTTCAAATATAATAATATAGAAATTGTCTTTTTTGATAAGAATTAAATTGTTTAACACCTTTTGTTTCCTAGCTTGCAGGAATGTGGTTTTCTTTCATTTTGAAAAGACATTAAACGATATAAAAAGTTTCATACATGTTAACTTCATAATGTTAATGATTATTTAATGAATTTTATGTGATCTAAGTGAAAATATCTTGAAGAAATATTCGGATAAACGGTTTAAACAACGCTTTATTATATGAAGAACGTAGGAAAAAAGTTTTAGGTGGGTTAAAAATCGGAATATGAGTTTTTTCGAGGTAGAGCGCAACCACTTACTGAAAGCTGTACGAGTACTTATTTGTATCTCGTGATAACGAGCGCGATAGTTAGCTATAAATCCTTCATAAATGATTACAAGTCACGTGACCAGTAATTTTGTTTGAAACTAATTTTATTTCCTTCGGGTTGGCAATTTTCCCATAAAATTAAAACAATAAGATCAAGATTACATTAAAACACAACTTTCTGTTTCATCGGCTGTGATTGGTGTAATCAGCGATTGCATTTTCTCGAGCTTAGACATAACGGTTTGTTGTTCATTGTAAACGAATCATTAATATTGGTGACCCTAATTGTAAGATTTAGGGAATTTTCGTTACCAGAGCCAATCGTGCATTGTTGGGTTGCCTAAGCTCGGCGGTCACGTGGCTTGTAAACATTTATGAACGCTCTGTATTATAGAGGCCAGATTGAGTGTCAGAAAAACCCTAAAAGAAGATTATGATCTCTGATTGAACAAAAACATAACTCAAAAAGTTTTTAATGAATTGAAATTTTGTACAGAGCTTCTCAAAAATATAATTCAGGGAGCATCGCAGAAGTTTTTCGATTGATTAAAAATTTTCATTGTTATTAACAATTTAATATAAAATTTTTCGTCTTTTTTGGATACTCTTTCTTTGAATGTTCATTAAATCAACAATTAAGTATTAATATTTTTAAATTTCTCTATGATGTTCCCTAACTTTGAGTATATAGGGAAGAGGGCTCAGTAGGATTGTCACAAAAAGTAGTCAGAACTGAAATCTGAAAATTTTTATACAGGGGTTTATCAAAAAGATATATTCAATGAAAATAGTGTCAACTTCCTCACACTTCCAGTTATACCGGAAGTCATCATCAGCTCTGTTGTTTCAAATGGAACACTATTTATATTTATGAATTTTTTTAATTCTACGGCAAATTCTAGACTACCTATTTTCATATTGTATTCAAGTTGTTTCATTTAACATATTTTATTATTACTTTTGTTGTACAAAACAAGTGTTTAGTCACTTATTGTCTACTTATTTATTCACTATTATTCTTACTGCTGTATATGTATAAAATTTGTGTGAATAAATAAATTATTATTATTATTAATTATTATATAAGGTACTATAGGCCAAAATATGACAGTTTTCAAGTTATTAAAATCTACTTTTTAAATTTAATCTACTAAATTATTGTTTTTGATGAAGATATAACAATAATAAAAATTACAGTTCATTAATCAGACACCGTTTATTATTCAATTCTTTAGTGCAGCAAATCCACATTTTTCTGTGTTGAAATAAATAATTTCCAATTTCACAAGAACTGTTAACTTTGGGTATGGGGAACTATAGTATCATTTTAAAGTAAATTTAATTCTGCATCCCTTAATGTAATAAATATAATAATATAGGCACAGGGTGTACCATTTGAAATCACAATATTGGTCACACGTTGTGACATAAACTGGTTGAATTCCATTGCTTTTAAATTATCCATGCCAAATTTCATTAATAAATAAAGATGTCGGAGTTATTCTGTTTTCAAAAATCACTTGCATCCCTCATTTTTTTTCGAAAATTGATAATAACTTGAAGACTGTCACATTTTGGCCTAAAGTACCTTATTTAAATTAGTATCGATTTTACCGTATAATTAAAAAATGTAAAAATATACAGAGTGTTTCATTTAAAACAACAGAGTTAATGATGACTTCCGGTATAACCGGAAATGCGAGAGTGTTGACACTATTTTCATTGAATAGATCTTTTTGACAAACCCCTGTATACAAATGTTCAGATTTCAATTTTGACTACTCTTTGAGATAGCTAATCCTACTAGGCCTCCGTGATACACCCTGTATAATAGGTACAAGAATAAGTAATTCTGAGTAACACTTGAGTTATACATAGACCATATGGGCATGCATCTTTTTTCAATTTTTTCTGAATATATTGTTCAAGATTAATACAACATTTTTGTATTACAACTTCGCATGTATTATACCGGGAGCGAGTAAAATCAAAATACCAAATGAGTTCGTTCAGTTTCAATAAATTACTGTGTAATATTATTATCCTTGCAATCAAAATTACTTTGCGAACTTAAGTAAAATGCTAAACATTTAATTAGAAACCTACTGGTATTTCGCGTCTATGAAAAAGTAAAACTACTCGTAAAAATATTCATTGTTAACGGATTACAAGCGGATCACAAAATCCTTTAAATTGTGCTAGGGATTACAACAACAATCCTCGTTGTAGTTAATAAATTCATAACGACTTTGAAATTGATGGCTTTAGCAGTGACAATACAATTTCCGAAAATTGGTGCCGCCTTCATTAATTAAAATAGATTGTGGAATATTTATCTGTTTAATCTCCGATTGTAATGACCAGTACATATGTGAACACGTGCCCAAAAGTTAAAAATAAGATATTGCTGGTTATGACCTCAAAGATAGCCACAATTAAAAAGAGCGACATATGTTATGCTTTAAAAATGATAAGCGGCGACCAAGAACTATAACTTTTAATTAAAAATAAACACGGAACCGATCATAATGATTTTAAAGGCATCAAAATTTCAGTTTTGCAACTTCTTAACAATGTCTTTTTTTTCCATTTATAGTATTAATATTATATGTATATGCAGGGAGTTAGAAGTTTGAATGCCTTAATTTTAACAGATGATAGAATACATTAAAATAAACAAAAAGACCTTATATGACATGGGTCCTAACTCAACAATTGCCGAGAAAAAAATTATCAAAATCTCTAACTTAATGTACAAAAGTTCGATTAATTAAGGAATATTGACATAACTGCGTGCATAGAATACCATAAAATATAATGTTAATCAGTTTTTTGAACTTCCTTATGCTTAATTCTAAAAAATAATTGGCATTGTAATAAATTTAAAATTCGATAATGTGACAACGGCGCGGCGGTTTATTAACACGAGGTACTAATGTGTCCAGCAACCACTAATATGCAATTCAGTTGGTATCTGGATTCGACCCTGTCGGAGTGTTTTTTGGGTACCACTATTTCCTTTTCTTGAGGTGTTTCCTAGCGAGTGCGCGAAAATTGAATTCGAAGGTATCGTGCGTGCATCGAAAATGGTGGTGGACATTTTGAGCATATGTTGTAGATTGTTTTGTACTTGTGTGTTTAAAAATGAGAATTTAGCTTTTTGGTAAGTACCTAAATTATTTTTAATACGTATGATTATTTGGACGACGTGAATCTTTGGGTACTTTAATTACATATTTTTCATATACGTAATTTGATTAAAAGTTAAGTTCTTGTTTTAATTGATTCATAATTACTAAAATTCGAGTTAAAATTTAAGCACAACACTATCTTTGTACCACAAAATCGATTATTTATTTATTATTATAATTTATTTATTTAAAAACTGGAAACCAATTGAATTAACTAAATGTTTCACAATAACGGTTGTTTACATTTTTTCCGTAAGACAAATCTGCCGCGTGTACACGTGGTGTGCATCAGCAGGTTAAGCGCTGTTGTCACGTTGTGATGAAACTCCCCAATACTCGCTGTAGTTTGAAAACTGTTAATCTTACGCCCCTGTAAAATACAACTTTTGTGTTCATTTATGATTACTCTATCTCATGCTGAAATAATGGCAGTCAAACTTCCTACACCCTGTATAGTTAAGATTATGTAAATTTGTAAATGTTTGTGGTAAATTTTACAGTCCTATTCTCATCCCTAAAAAAAATTACAATAAAACTTATAAATATGTCAGGGAATGAATTGCCGTCTCCGGATTAAGAATAATTTAATTTACATTCACATTTATTCCATAATTTATCATAATCTAGCCAAATAAATGTTGGGAAGTTGTTGAAATAAAATGAAAACATTTTGTTTTGGTTAACGTAGATACACACAGATTATTTTCCATAGAATGTTTAAAATTTTCCATAGAAGTTTCATATTATTTTTTCAACAAAATTAAAAGGTTTTTCATCAATTAACTAATGTTTTTAATTTCAGTAATATAGATTATATCAAAATTTTCGAGGCATATTTATTAATTTTAATATAATTCTCAGGACAGTTTTTGAAAATGAAAAGAAATGTGAAATATAATTTAAAAAATATCTCAAAAAATATTATCTATAATATTCAATATTCAAAATAATATTGAGTTTTCATTACAATGCAAACACTTTTGAAGAGTATTAAGTACAGTTTTCAAGTGTCTAAAAAATTTGAAAGAATGTATAAGTGAAGCCTAATCTCAAAAAAATTAATCAGAGCAGCTTCTAAATTTCGGAAAGATCTGAGGTTTTATCTAGTATCTAAATATTTTTGAAATTCATATAACCTTGGAAACCGTTCTATTTTCAAAGTATGAGTTCCTATATTACTGAACACATCGAAATCTTTTATAAAGTATATCAGCAAATATTAAAAATATATTAAAAACCGAAGTAGCTGAGTCGCAGTGCAACTTTTCATGTGAACAGCAAAGCATTCAGTTAATATTAATATATCAAACAATACTAGAATGAAAACAAATCATGCGTGATGGCAAATATAAAAAGGACAGCGACAGTTGATGTTACATAAACAGGTTTGATAAACTGTACACTCTGCAAGAGGAACTGACTTTATATAGTTGTATAAAATATCCTCACGACGTCAATGCACTTAGTGCTGCTGATAGGTTGTTTTATTAAATTGATATTTTTTAACGGAATTTTTGTGTAAAATGAGAAATATTCTTTTTTATAATTTCAGACTATTCATTGATATATCTGAATCTCCTTAAATATTACTCTGTGCATATTTATAAGAAAATTACTGTATCCTTTTACTGTAATGTCAAGAAAAATTAATAAAGAAACTGAACTATTGTCGGTAATATACTGTTCAACAATTTCCCTTTGAATAATATAACTATATTAAATTATTGTCACCACTCTGTATATTTAGGTTATTTCTTTTCACGATTGCAGTACAATTGAATAAGAAAACTACATGCTCATTGAAATGGCGCCGGTTTAGTTTCATTACAAAATTGGTCACATACAAAAACCTCTGCCTAACACTGCAAATAAAAAAGTGTAATTGTTGTTGCTTTGACATTGAAACTGAAAGTGTAATTAGACGTGCTTTGAAGAATTAAGGTTTTATAAAGAATTGTTGAGGATTTTAAAAATATTGACCATTATTTTAATGTTTACACTTTTTTCTGAATAATAAGATCCGACGAACCAAATGGATCATACTGACTCGAATCTGTCAACTAGGGTTACCAAAAGGACTTTTTGGAATATTACGCAGTTTTTCAAATAAGGCAGCATTAAAAATGTAGGTAAATAAGATTTTTTTATTAAGCATTTTGGAAAATAGTCCATATAATTTTTTTAAATTAAATTTTCTGTTCTCATTTCAGTCTTACATGTCAAAACTGGGACACCCTGTATATGGTATTGTTTTAAGTTCTTAAAATGGGTAAGAAAATATTTCTTAATACACATAGTCATTCAAAACCTTCTCAAAAATTGTATTTTCTTTTGAAGAGCTTGCTCGTTACTGTTTACTATATTTTTCTTTATATATTTGTTAATAATACATTTTTTTTTGTTATTAACTCTTATCATGAATAATTCAGATATCTATTAAAACAATTTTTTAAAGGCTGGTACTTGAACAAGCCTTGGAAAAAGCCTGGAAAAACCTATCCCTTTAAATGCAGAAAGAAGTTATATAAGTTTTCGCGAAATTTTTCGTGACTGCATTTCGTTTTGATATTCTCGAAATTTGTTCAACGTGGAACAAGCATATAGGGTAATTATTTCTTTGACCTAGATTTTAAAAAACTTTATATTTTATTATTTTTTCAATTTACAGAAGATTATTTGGTACAAATCATCATCTGATGAAGGTAGGTGAAGGTTTGATTATTTGATTATTATGTTAAAACATCTCGGATTAATGTAGATATTTAATTAAATATGTGATATATATATATATATATTTCATTNTATATATATATATTATTCACATTCTGAAGCAACTTTTTTCTTCATGTTCGTTCGTTGCGGTGATAAAGTGAACTAATTTTTACCATTTATCACACACCTTCATTTCTTGTCTTGTTGATGAAATGTCGAATTTTAGAACCTGTGTTTCCTGAGCGTATTAGTAAATAAACAACACAAGTACTTAATAATAATATCTGAATATATTTAAACAAAATGCGAATTTTCCTGGAATCAAGAACAAATGAAATGTTAATATCCCTGGACAGTCATGAAATATTTTTAGATACACGGACTTGCTCCTTGCTCTAGAGACAGGAATATAACTGTATCTGCCAGAAATGCAGGTAAACAACAACCGAGGATCTCCTTTTTGCAATCTGCGAAGAGATTAACTTTTAAATTTATTAACATGCCGAAAATAGCGAGGGATTTTTTTAAAGCTCCATTACAAAATAAAATCCAATTTGTTACAAACGCATTAAACAATGCCCAGAAAGAGAACAAAACGAATTAGTGCTTCCGTATCGTTTTTATAAGGTTTCCTTGAGGTGTCGTTTTCATTAGCCAGAGTTGTTTAAAATCGAGCTTGAAAATTGAAAGTTAGCGAACATTGAACCGTGTATTGCGTTCGGTTTGCTTCATGCTACTTGGCATTAATGCTGGATTGATTTTATAATCCTAAACAAAGGGATTATTATTGCCTTGCAAAATTTTATGCGTTACCGATTGCGAAATTGACGTATTCGACAAACTTTGATTAATGGGTAATTCTTTATTTCTCCCTCGATTACTTCTAATCTATTAATTGATGCAAGTACTCCAGTCGTTTGATTTTTGATACCTATAAGAGTTTCGAAATTATTTAAAATGAGTCTATTTTTTTTTGTTGTTGTATACAAAACACTTGGAATCCCTAAAAATTAAAACGTAAGTAACATTAAGTATTACTGACCAAACTAACCAATGGCGTAGATGAAGGTAAAAGTGCAATAAATTTAACACAAATTAACTTTCGGAGAGATCATTTAATTCTAGGCAAACAGGTGCCTCTTTTTGCTATCATCAAAGTTTCTTGATGAATTATAATAAATTCAAATTGCCATAATTCCAATTTCTTTGCCACAAAAAAAATAAATAATTAAGCATCTTTTGCATATCTTACAATCGTCTAAATTTAAAAAGATAATTAGTAACTGTCACAGTAATCATACTCTCGCAGAAATCATACTCTCACATAAGTCAACAATACTTTTGGAAAACTTTAATAAATAATCCATGTGTAAAAAAAAATAAAGGTTTTTTGGAGCTTATTTACATTTTCTTCTATAAAACTTGATGAAGATATCGCTCTTAATTATTAAAATATACTAAAGTTGCATCTATACGCATACACACAGGATGCATGTTTTTGCTATATATATTAATCATACACTAACCGTTATAAAATGCATTCCTATTTATATTTATCCTATTTACATTGAAGTCATAAGAAATAAGATTCATTAAAACATGATATCATGTTTATTCTTTCTATTCTAGAGAAAACTATATTCAGAATTGAACTTGAAATTATCTGTCATGGAAGTGAAACTGGATAGTAAAAATAAAATAAAAAGCGCAGTTTTTTAATTGACCCGTTGATAATAATTTGGAAAATAAAATAAGCGGCATCGAAAAATTATCTAATAAGCGAACAAAGTCATGTTTCTAAATATTTGAGGATAGGAAAACATTTTTTCGATCAGTTAAAATTTTGCACCCTGTATATTTTTCCATATTTGGACAGAATGCTTTCTCAGAGTTACAGTTACACATGAAATTTCATGAATCTATCTGTAATAAGGAAAATAGTCAAAAACTGCAATGCATTATGGCAGTTACACACGTAATGATAAGACTTATCTGCACAGATCAAACTATGCAGGTTTTTCTAACAGATGGATAGGCTGCTTGATTTGCACATATATTTGTACCTTGTGGATGGTGCAAATCGTTACGATTTATCATTACGATTTAGCGTTACTTGTGTAACCGGCATTAGACAAGACTTGGTACGTGGTACGGACAATAATTTCTTCTTAACAGCAGAGCTTTTTAACCGTATTTCCCTTACTCTTAGTGTAAGAAATAAACCCCTTACAACATCACTGTAATCTTAAATAAGTGGTTTAAGCACATACCAAAAATATACAGGGAGTACATAAAAAAGTGGGAGATACATTAATTTTAAATTTCAGAAAAATGTACATTTTTAACATGTTTTCCATCTACAAAAACAACGTCTGAAAGTGTAATGCAAAGTATAGAGAAACCCATTATGCACTTAAATGATTAATTACTGAATATTATCGTATTGTAATTCACTTACAGCAAATATATTTTAAGCGTTTCGTGTAGAAATTGTTTTTTCTTATCAGTGAAACAATTATACTATATCGTGGATGTGGGTGCTTAGTCATTTTTCCAAAGTAGATAAACATTAATCTTAGTAGTTACAAATGATTGTTGTATAAACAACATCTACCTAAAGTCAAAATACTAAACAAGACGTTCGACGACAAGTGTTACAATTAGTAATAGTTGCAAAACTATTTGGTTTAAAGTAAGCACCTCTGTTGTCATTCATATCTGACATTAAAATCTACCAACGCAACTTCTTGCGCAAAATTTGCATGAAAAAATATTGCTACAACCTTATTATACTAGCAATTCACCAATCAAAGCCTTATTATATCCAAGAGTTACACAATACACCACTTTTCATTTTTAATTCCACTTTTTTGGCACACAATCACATTCCCCAAACACAAACACACTTTTTTTCCAAAACTATAACACAAAAACGGAACCGTTCGAACGTTTCAAGCCGGCATTGTTTACACGAAACATTTCACTTACTTTAAGCGATTTGAAATTACTACACGGCGTTCGCGATTCTAGTTGTACACTTGCCATGTGACAGGTGGAAAAAACGCGTTCATTCGCCGACCATGTGATTAGGAGAAGGTGGGACCATCGCGACTGCTGGTGCTTCAGCTGGATCGCGATCGGAGGTCCGCTCAAGTCGATTCACTTGGCGAAACGCTATCTTAGCCATTCACTACTGATGTGATAGTGAAAACAGATATTATTTTTCCCACTATTTGTTGTTTATTTACTGACTCATGGTCCACATTTAAGCAATATCGAAAACAAACTGGAGATTTCGATAGTTTGGTTAAAAATGTTAAGGTTGTTTATTATTAATTAGTCCTCTTAATTAATCCACAGCTCTGTAAAAGTAGATATTGAATTATTTACCAATACTAAGAACTGACTTTTTTGGAGGAAGAAGAATTTTCCATATACAGGGTGGACCACCAGTAACGCCTCGGTGGCTAGATACCAAACGGCAAATGTTATAGAAACTTGTTTAGGTGGGTATGTGTAGGTTGATTGATTACGGCTACACTTTAAATATATTTTGAAATATACAGGGTGTTCAGGAAAAGCGTACCATATGAAAGTTATGTATTTTTTTAATGGAACACCCTGTATTTTACAAAATTTTTGAAAGCACCGTAAGAAATAGGTGAACTTTATTAAAGCTTATGCATGCCTAGGACTTGTGACTTGTTTGTGAGATAATCCAATTTCAGTGAAAATGCAGGCTTAGAGTAAAAATTTAATATTAGTAATAAAAAAATAATTTTAAGGAAGCAGCTTTGGAGTGTGTATCTTCGATCCTTAAAATTATAAATTATTATATTTGTCGTCACTTAGTATTGTACAGAGTGTTCAAAAAACTGCTGAATACTTCTCTCAACTTTAAACAGCAATAACTTGGTTATTTTAAATGGGACGCCTAGTACATTTTTTCTGGAAGTAAGGAAATTTAAAACTCTTTCGAATTGTGTATTTCTAACGGTTTTGGAGATATTTGTGCCGTTTCGTTTTTTATTGAATTTTTTTGTAAGATGTATCCACGTGGCTTCATCGAAGTCTTTATTGAATTGGTAAAGCGTCAATCCGCAGAATATTCAAGAAAGTTTTCTAGTAAAAAATATTATTTTATAAGCAGAATAATTATAAAATGTTGTTAATTTTGTTGTACGGAACTAAATTAAATTAATTAGGAACAACAGGAAAAATATTTATTAAAGGAAATTTTACTTTTAGAAGAAACAGAGAAAAATTTTAATTGATGATCGAATTGATAACCATACTTTTGAATACAGCATCTTATTCTATCTTCAAATGATATTGTCACATTCCTTAGAATATCTGGGGTGATTGTGGCAAGTGCATCTCTAATCTTTTCCTTCATATCATCGCAAGTAGTAGGTGGAACCTACTACTTGCGATGGAACCTACTACTACTGAGGACTATCTAGGGAGCCACTAATAAGCACCATTCTTACTTATCCATTTATTACTAAATTTTCGATTTAAATAATTTCTCACAATATGAAAAATTTGAAGGTGCGCCATTTAATTGCTTCCCATTTTTCTCCTTATATGTAAAGAGACGTCATCAAGAAGAACCCAAACCAGTTCAATAAAGACTTCGATGAAGACGCGTGGACACGTCTTACAAACAAATTTGATAAAAAACGACTATTACATTTAGCTGATATAAGTTTAAAAATATAAAATAACAACGCATTCACTTACCCACCACCTTCTACTAATTATAAATGAATTTTGTGATATGGTACTGTTATTTATACGAATATGCAGATGCAAATGTATTATTTATTTAGCCAAATTATAGATAACAAAAAATTCTGAAACATTTTTACATGGGAAAGTAAAATGCAAATTCCGTAAATCCAATAGTAAATAGGTCTCCTGTATATCAACTTTAGACAGCAAATAGTCTTGAAAGACTTCTTTAAGAGGGGTGTTTATACAGGGTTGGAAAATCCACATGGTCCATCTGCCTTTACATGAGAGCGACAAAGTAAAGTAAAGAAATCCGTGCGATAGATAAGGATAACCGCCCGTTTGGGGTTAGAAGTAGGAGTGACTATTCAGATTATGTAACATCTTCAATGTAACCATCCCTATCTATCGCACGAATTTCTATGACTTACTTTATCGCTCTCACGTAACGGCCGATGTACCATGGGGACTTTCCGAACCTGTATATGTGCAATTTTTTGTCCAGCATTTTAGAAAATCCAAGTTAGTTAGAAACGATATCTCTTCACTGTACCCGTTATATAAGTTTTCTTCAGGGTATAAGACGACTGACATTACATTCAAAATAAGGGAAAAAACATATTTTTACATAGTATGTTTAACTTACGTTTCCTGAATTTTGCACGCTTGTTGAACATTGAAAATCGCGTACGGTATTATAAACAAAATCACACTCCGCATTAATCACAATTATTGAGTATCTTCACAAATTTGCTGAACAAAACAGGAAAGGAACATTTTCCGTTGTTTACAATCATGTTCTCCGTGACCTTCCAGTGCGAAAAATTGAAGGAAATTGCTCTAGTTTAGCGTTACGCTTCGTCACTTCCAGAATGGATCAACTTGTTCTATCATTGTCATACTAAAAGTGCGATTTCTTGTTTATAAAACGCCAACCTTAATACGAAATTATTTAATCTTTAAACTGACTCTAATTGTTACGTATTTATTTAGGACAGAGTTATGTGCATTTCTAAATCTTCCTCCTGAACAGTTTAACATTTTGGTCTTACTGATTTAACAGAATAAGACAACGATTTTCCATGAGACCTGGATTACCATATCTATTCGTTTATTCATTGACTCATCTAGTATAAAATTTAATGTTTATAAATAACTTCTGTATGTAAAGTTTACTGATTGATATTTGAAGGTTCTTAATCTACCGCAAAACATAACGGATGAGAAGATGTCACAATCAGTGATGTAATACTGTTTGTACAGTTTATCCACGTCGCGTTTCATTGAAATTATATTTTTCTTGCAGTAAAAAATTGCATGTATGTACCATTTGGATAGTATTCAAGGTACAACAGTGACTGTTTATACTTTCAACCCTCTACTACTTTCCCATTGCGCATCTAACTTTCAGGACACCTGCGATTACGTTACTAAATTAACAGGAAATAGACATGTATAGTTCTATGACATTATTTTTATACTGTCCTTCTGTTTGGATTTCTATTTTTGATAGCTATTTTCAGAAAAAGTTTAAGAGATACAAATGTTATAATTGGTATACCCAAATATCTTTCAAAACCTTTTAAATTGCCATATCACTAGATAGAAGCTACGAGTACAGTGTACCTAGTAAATTTTATACTTGAATTTTTAAAATTGTTCACGAATAATCATAAATACTACTCTTATTTATTTTGCATTATTCTGAGTGATAGTCATTTCTTAATTAAATCAATTACTTATTATACCTACTAAAAATTAAATAATGTCAATTGAATAATTGTCCACAATATAATTTAATAGTACTTCCCGTAGTGTGTTATTTATTTTTAATATATTTTAAATATTAAAAAAAATCTAGATATAATTTCTGGCTCAAAAAATCACGTTCGTATATTCCAACACCATATTTGTGCTTAGATTGTTGGACAATCTATAAAATTAACTGTTTTATTCTTATTAGTCACCCGTGCCATTTTCGTTATACAGGGTGGTCCAGTTTCCGATGCGGAAACTTCAGGGACCGATAGAGATTCAAAAAATAATATGAGTTTGATATATAAACTATATTCGAAAAATCCTTCGTTAAGGAAATACAGGGTGTTCAAGATTGGTTTAAAAAAATCAAATTTATTAATTATTGACAAATGGCTAAAGATATTTCAATTAAATTTTGTAGACGTTAACTACCATTGAAAGAGCATGTTTTGCAATGTAAAACATTATTTTTAGTTTTGCCAGTGGCGTCCGTACTAGCACGTTACTGGATATTTCTAAAGAAAAAATTGGTACGCCACTGCTTTTACATAAAATAAATATCAGTTTTGGATTCTTTATTCACTTTGGAAGAAAAAAGCTCTCTTTCGATTTTTCTGTACGACTCAGCATTTTCAAAGTGATCTTTGAAAAACAATTGAATAAGTACCACAAAATATCAAATTTATCTGTCAAATTAATTAGTAACTGTGTCACATTTAGTTAGCTGTCTAGTAATTTGATTTGTAATTCTTGCTATTGTTATAGTTATTATTAGTGTTATCCTGAAAAATGCTTTTTAGTAACGAAGAATACGCAGATATTCATTTTTGTTACGGATTTTGTGATGGAAATGCGGAAGCGGCAGTTCGTGAATATCGAAGACGTTATCCAAATAGAAGAATGCTCGTGTCTTCATTGAAACACATCAAAAGTTTCGTAACTTTGGCCTGCGTGTTAACAATGAACGTAACAGAAACCGTCGCAATAACAATCGGAATCGTATTATTCGTACTTTTGATGACAATCCGAGGCTCAGCTCTCGCAGGGCAGCTCAGCGACTACAAATATCCAAGTCTCAAATATTACGAACATTACGTGATGACCACAGGCATGCACATCACCTACAGCCCGTTCAGGATTTACACCCTGGGGATGCTGAAAAGCGAATGAGGTTTTGCAAGTGGCTTTTAAACACGACGGAAGAAAATCCTGACTTTTGCACAAAATTCTGTGGATGGATGAATCCTCATTCAGTAGACGTGGAATAACGAATTACCACAATATCCATGTTTGGGCACACGAAAATCCTCGAGAAATTCGGCCACGATCATTTCAATGAATTTGATGAATTTTCCGTAAATGTTTGGTTGGGAGTTTTTGATAATAATGTTTGTGGTCCACATTTTCTACTCCCAAGGTTAAACTCAGAACTATTTCTTGAATTTTTTACTAATAACCTGCAGGATTACGTCGAGGATATACCCATTAACTTAAGGCATGAAAGTTGGATACAACTGGATGCAGCGCCCCCGCATTTTGGAATAGCTGTAAGAGAATGGCTCAATACTAATTATCCGCAACGTTGGATTGGCCGGTTAGGGAGGAATGACATGAATCATGACGTGGTTAATGGTATTGGACCAGTGGCCTGGCCACCCAGGTCACCGAATCTTAATCCACTGGACTTTTACGTTTGGGGAAATGTAAAAGACAAAGTATACGCTACTCCAGTGTTAACAAAAGATGATTTAGTTTTAAGGATTCAACAAACCTGCAATGATATGCGGCAAAATCCAAATGAAGTAGCTGCTGCAATAAATTCATTAGTTACACGATGTCGAAAATGTATTGAGGTGGGTGGACTACATTTCGAGCAATTTCTTTAACTTACATTTTTATTTCATTTTGTTGTTGTTGTTTTTGTCCAGCATTAATTAAATCTGTTGTTTTCCTGTTACAGTTTCATTAACATAAAAAATGAAATTAAATTTTCATTGTATGTAAAAGGGTTTTTTATTTATTTACTCGAAAATGCCGAGTCGTGCAGAAAAATCGAAAGACAGCTTTCTTCCAAATTGAATGAAGAATCCAAAACTGATTTTTATTTTATGCGAAAGCAGTGGCGTACCAATTTTTTCTTTAGAAATATCCAGTAACGTGCTAGTACGGACACCACTGGCAAAACTAAAAATAATGTTTTACATTGCAAAACATGCTCTTTCAATGGTAGTTAACGTCTATAAAGTTTAATGAAATATCTTTAGCCGTTTGTCAATAATTAATAAATTTGATATTTTTAAACCAATCTTGAACACCCCGTATTTCTTTAACGAAGCATTTTTCGAATATAGTTTATATATCAAACTCATATTATTTTTTGAATCTCTATCGGTCCCAGAAGTTTACGCATCGGAAACTGAACCACCCTGTATAGGAACCTTAAATGTAATTTTTTTATTTCTGCAAATATTACCTAACATTAAATTAATTTAACTATGAAACAACAATTCTTAAAAGTAATATATATTCAAGCAAAATTCACTGTTTTAATTATTATCGTGATAATATCATTTGAAACATTGGATATATTTTTTTCTTAGATGAATCTAGCCTGACGCATATGAATACGTAAAAAGGGAATATAAACGCAGTTCCAAAGATAAAGAACACACAACAGTAATAAACTTTTATATTCTAGACAAATAATTCATATCGATAAAGAAATATTATCATTATCGAGAGATTAATAATTACTTTCAATTGCCTGATCTTTAAGTAAATAAAATCTTGCTGATCATATTTTCACGTAAATTTCGAACAACCAAAATTTATATTAGTACAGATGAAAGGGGCACTGCAGACTTATTGGACCAAAACTTTCTATTAGTTGCCTCTATATTTTAAGATTAATGTCATGTCTCTTCTGTTACATACATTTAGTTGCCTGAGATCTTCTACCTCTATCTTTTTTTAGGCTGTCTTTTTCTTCGTTTGTCCCTCCTCATGTTTCAATTATCTCTGGCCATTTAAGTTTTTGTTTTTCGCTACAGTGGTTATTGCCTCCTCTTGTATGATCCCATCACTTCTTCATTTGTTTTTCTCCTTCATACATCCACTCCCTTAAACTCTCAAACATGCTCATCTTTTATGTCACCAATTTATTATTTACATCTTTTTGACATGTTCCAGGTTGTATACCTACAGGATTCATTTGAAAACCTTAAAATAAGGTGGATGAATGTACCTGCCGAGAAACGTACATCAGTTCAAAAAAAATGCGTACGTGAGAAATGTGCCGCCAGTGGACTTCCGCTGTTGCTTAAGAATTATGAATCTGAAGCTCTTAACAAAGTTAGATTCAGTTCACTAATGTCAATAAGACCATGTTTATAGAAAATATATCATTGCACAATGATATTAATACGAAACAGTGAAACTAGAGTGAAATTTCGACGTCTATCTCTTAATAGTATCGTATGCAAGGAATATGACAACATTTACTATTGACTAGGGACAGCATGAGAAGTTATTGAGACATGAATTATAATTGATATAGGTATATTGGATGTAAACTCTAAACTCCCCATAAGGTTCTCAAAATGTATCATGCTTTGCAACTAATAAATTATATATTTTATTCCGTCAAAATGTTTATTATAATAGCATAATGATTTGACCAAATTGTTGTAATCTTGATCCAAGTATGCTTATCCAAACGCATCCGTACTTTCATTAGGGATTTTCTCCAATTTATTTGATGGAAAGACATTTCTAAGAAAAATGTCTGTGAATTTATAGAAAAATATATAGTCCACAGCTGTGGACGAAGTAGGTTATTCAAATGTCTTGTTGCTTAAGTTTTCTTAGAAGAATTTATAATTCTTTCACAAATATTTCAAAATATCACTGACAACCATTTCTATTAACGCCATATATTTATCAGAAATTAGAACCGCTTGTGGATTCCCACGTAAATGATTTCAATTAACTCAACGTTTTTTTATGTGGTCCAATCTATAAGAAACAAAATTTAACAACTGCAACTGTTTCCAAAACAATCCATTTTACAGGTTTCAAACAAACGTCCATGCGTTTTTCACGGTTTCGTTTGTTTCGAAATTAAGTAACAATTAGTCCCCGTATCTTTTTAAATTTAACTACATAATGTGTTGCAATAATTGAATTTTATTACCACAAAACTATTTATCAGTGTTTTATTAAACACTTCCTAGACAAGCTCAATGGGGATGACGCAGCATTTTCTCATACCTTCTTAAATACATATTTATGTATGACACAGGGTGACTAAGATAATTATGTTTTCATATAGGAGAGTTCTAAATACGTTGTTTATGGCATACCTTGAAATTTGAAGTGAAATGACATAAAACCTTGGATACATTTTTATATCGAATGTAAGTAAAAAATATGCGTCGCCGATAAACTTTTAGAGTAAAACGGTGATAGTATTTTTTAGACACTTCAATTAATAATAAAAATCATTGAGCAGCAAGTAGTAAGTCTATTAATGAATATAAGTTCCTATATTAAAATGAGAACTTGGACTAAATAATTTAACTGAAAATAAGAATCAGGTATAACACATTGTCAATTAGATAATTTTTATTAAAGTGCTTCTAACATTATTTTTCAGATTCTGGAAATTAGTCAACCATGATTTATATTATAACATCAAACAGAGAAATATTAACAGTTAGAGGTTTTGTCGGTGAGATTAGATATCTTTCATATCTCTAAGTAACCTTTCTGTTTTTGCGTAACTTTTTTAAAATGTAAAGTCATATCTAACCGACAGATCACAGTGTGTTGAAGTTAATGGATTTATTTCAAATTTTACTATTAGTACAAGAGAACCTCAGGGGTCGCAACTGGGCCTCTAATATTTATAATTTATATTAAGAAAATAAAAGAATGCCTTAATTACCCTAAGCATACGTAGACGACTTTAAGCGATTTTTAGCAATTTTTGATTTCACAGATTTTCTAAAGCTTGAATTGATTGTCTAAAACTTGAATGATTTTGAGGCTTTTGTCAATTTAAAAAAAAAACAACAATTGGTTTATTAATACCAAAAAATGCCATATAATCACTTTTATTTGAAATAAACAAACTTTCCTTTATCAGTATAAACGTCTTAATTTTAAATTGGAGAAATGAAATTAGAGACCTTGGAGCGATTTTTGATAATAAAATGTTATTTGATGTCCATTATTAATAAACTAATATCTAACACAGTTAAGATACTGGGTTTCATTATGAGAAAGTCGAAACAGTTTACCAGCACTAAAGCTATCTTGCTTTTATATTAAACTGTGAACAATAATTTGGACCCAACTACATTTAGAGATGCAACAGAATTAATTATTATAATATTTATCGACTTCATTGATTAAGTACTTTTTTTTATCAATTATGTAGGAGTATTATATAATGTGTATGGTAAGAACATCCTATAAATTCTTAACGGTATTTAGAATAAAATTCATATCTTTTGAATGAGTTAATTTTTTTTAAAACGCTGAAACACGTTAACTGATTTTGATTTTTTCCCATCTTTCGGTTAGATAATAATTAATTTTTATTCAACCCCCTAATCCCCAGCTACTCCTACTTTTTTTCAAATGGAAATATAAGGCATGAGGGGGCTCGTTGAAAAGCTTATAGAAAACCGAATCCAGCCATACCAAATAAACAAGTTTTATTTTTTCAATAGCAAGGTTTTTAGGGTTGTATAAAACACCTACTTAACAAGTGAAATAAAATTTAATTATCTTCAGTGTTATCCTCCATGAATTTGCACAGAATAAAATAAAGAATTTGAAACTGTACCTATCACTGCTAACGCAAAAAAGATATATTTTTTATGTTGCGTTTTTTTGGCACCACTTACTTGCCAGGCTTTCTGGTTAATTTTTCGCTTTAGTTGTAAATTGGAGTTCGAAACGTTACTATTGTGTCAAAATCAAGTTATTTACTGAATTGCAATGGTATTGTCGGAAAGGCAACGCATCGAAATCTTGATATTGCTTGGATGTGGAGACAAAATAAGAAGTCAGGCTGAAGTGCGCGATTTATTTAATGCGAAATATCCCGAAAACCAAATCTCGCAAGGGACAGTTAGTAAAATATTTCACAAATTTGAGGAACACGGTACAGTACAGACTTTGCCCAAAACTGGACGGGCACGTGCTTTGAATGAAGAAAAGAAATTAGACATTGCATTAGAACTTGTTGAAAATCCTCATACTTCAACTGTTTCATTGGCCCGCAATCACGATGCTTCTCGAACTGCAATTCGAATGTTTCTGAAACAAGAGAAATACCACCCCTATAAGGTATGTCTTGTCCAAGAGCTTTTGGAAGACGATTATGATAGGCGATTACAATTTTGTGAGGAAATGATGAGACGGTGTGACGACAATAATGGTTTTCAACGAGACGTACTTTTTTCGGATGAAGCTACGTTTTATTTAAATGGAGTGGTTAACAGGCACAACTATCGCTTTTGGTCCCAGGAAAATCCACACTGGACATGCGAATCGCATACGCAGCATCCACAAAAAGTTAATGTATGGGCAGGTATCATCAACAACAGAATCTTGGGCCCATTCTTTTTTGAAGAAAATCTTACTGCCGCACGCTACCTGGATTTCCTAACATTTGACCTGATACCTGCTCTAGCTGTGATTTTCCCTCATGAAATTGATCCAGATATACCGAATGAAAGAATTTGGTTCCAACAAGATGGCGCTCCCCCACATTTTGGTATTGATGTTCGAAGATACTTAGATGAAATGTTTCCAAATCGCTGGATTGGTAGACGGGGTACAGTTGAATGGCCGCCAAGATCCCCCGACTTAACACCCCTGGATTATTTTCTTTGGGGATATTTGAAAGAAAGAGTCTACCAGGACAGACCGGATAATATTGAGAATTTAAAGAACAAGATTAGGGCGGAGATGCATAATTTACCAGCTGAAGTCATTCAGAATGCTGTGGACAGCTTTTACTATCGTCTTGGAGAATGCCAAATAGTGAATGGAGGACATTTTCAGCATTTGCGACATTGAGTTAATTTTTGTAAATTATCTAGTTGTTTCAATTTCTAAATGAAAAAAAACTTGCTATTGAAAAAATAAAACTTATTTATTTGGTATGGCTGGATTCAGTTTTCTATAAGCTTTTCAACGAGCCCCCTCATGCCTTATGTTTCCATTTGAAAAAAAAAGTAGGGATAGGTGGGGGTTAGGGAGTTGAAGAAAAATTAATTATTATATAACCGAAAGATGGGAAAAAATCAAAATCAGTTAACGTGTTCCGGCGTTTAAAAAAAAATTAACTCATTCAAAAGTTATGAATTTTATTCCGTACTTCTGGCCATCCCTGTATATAGTATCTTAAATAAATACTTTTTCAAACAGTTATTAAGAGATGTGGCTAATTTTATTTAATTAAAGTAAATAAATAGATTTAAAATGTATTGATATATTTATCGACTAATCTAATTATACGGAATTATTTCGTAATAATAACTTTACTAATGGCAAGCAGTAAGCTTTGGAAAAATGAATCAAATTAATTAATTTTTAATACTATTCTTCTTTGATCCAAAAACATCCAATCAGTACAAATGTAAAATAACAAAAAATCATTACACAAGAAACATACCTTATTATAAATAATATTTTTGATACTTACCATGGAACACTTTAGAAGAAAAAGGTTAAAAAATTATTTTAGTTATGTTCTCTTTATCTTACGTTTTAAATAACACTTTTTTACCTAAAGTTTATTTGCTAAGCCCACCAAGTTGCTGATATTCGAGATATGGGGTATTTAAGTTCTTTATTTACTATCAAAGGTGGATCATGTCGTTAAGATGCAAAATGCGTGAGAAAAAACGGTTAAATTTTTTTATTGTAGTAATAAATTAAAAACATTATTTTTTTATAATTCAAAGGGTGATACCAACTGAGATGATTGTCTTCCTTTGCAGTATTAGATTTGGAGACTTGTTGACGCTTTTGAAGTAAATTGGACTGAATCGTAAAGTAAAAAAATTAAAATCCATTTTTCTCAAAAATTATGTATTTTACTGGTATGAATCAGTGTTTTTTATAGTAAATAAAATAGTTTTTTAAAAAATAGCTGCGTTTTGCCTTAATGTATGTGCCAAAAAAAAAAACAAAAAAAAAACTATTTTATATCTCCTCAGTTGCAACTGTATTCTAAATAAATAATATAAACTACCCTGAAAAAATATCGATATCAAATTTCATCAAAATGTCATAAAAAGTGACGAAATTGTAACAAAATTATGCTGAGGTAACTTGATCAATATGGATTTATCCAGGGAAATGTCATTTCATTTCGCAATTGACTTGTTAATTTCTAAAAATTGTTTGACAATATAATAGAAAAACTGTAATAGTATTATGTTCTGCATAATATGTTTAAAGATAAAGATTTTAAACAATATTGTTGACCAATATTTTAATTAGTTCCATAAGAAAAAAAATTTATCCATGTTTTGTGATGTCTGAATATGGGATAAAACCCGAAACGTTCATAACAAATAATTGTTAAAAGGAAAAATTCTTTTATAAACAAATTATTTACTTTGACCAATAACCCAGAAGATTAATAACTTTCAAGAATTAATTATATGGTCAGGAAATTATAAATTTGTCGAATTGCGAGAGAAAATAGTTTTCAACTCAACTCAACCATGATTTTAAATTAAAAAAACTGATTGAGACTTTTTTTGAGTAAAACAACCCAAAGTATAACATTCTTAGGTTAGGACATGGACCTAGAAAACAGCTACGAGATTTATGTTTAATAAAGTAGTAATAAAGTACATAGAAAATAGTATAAAGCAGCTTTTTATTTCATTTTTTCAACAAATATGATAATCCAATTTACAATTCAAAAACATACAGTCCTTACAACATTTGTTGTGATAGAATTCGAAGACCCCCGCGTCACTTTCTTAAAGTTAACTGCATTTGACACCTGAGGTAAAAAGACATTGGCGGCGTGGCGTTTACCGTAGCAGCTTGCAGCGCATACTGTGTTTTGCAATTACGAAAGCGTGTTTCTTCGTAATATTATCTTGGAATTCTATCTCAACAAATATCGTACAGAGTGTACTTGATGTTATAAAATAATAATTCATAATATTATTCCCCGCAGAACACAAAAAAGTTCTTACCGAAAAAATGTATTTGAATCAATAAACTACGGATTAAAATTTAAAAAATGTAAGACTATAATATCTAGAGCAAACCAACAAAGACAGTATCAGATGCTGTTCAGGTTCCATTCAAACCTAAACCACATCATTGATTCCAATCGGTATACCCTAATACGGCATAACGATTAGGGTAGAATCAGTTTCACAAACGAGTTATTTGGCTTTCATAAATGTTCATGCTTATTAAATACGGATCATTAACCTTTGAATTATACCATTTGCCGTAATTTTACCCGGCTGCTTATGTCGTGAAATTAACTGTACCTATTCGTAAGATTATATTGTTATTAAAATTAAATGCGGCATTATAATTTTAATGTGTTGATTGCTTACTAGCATAATTAATCGTAATGTACACTGCAACTTTTAAATAACCACGGAAAAAACTTCTTTGATCAACGACTATCGTGTTTTGTAAAACATGACAAAATAGAACTTATTTAATATTTTAATGGTATACATGAGATACATTTCCTTCTATAAAATTTTTCATTTATATAAAGACTTTCTCGGGATGAAAGTTTTGTCCGTGTCCAGGTACGTTTTGAGGTTAAATATTTCGAGTGGAATGGCCACTTCTTGAGAACATCAAACTGAAAACGAAATACACTTTAAATAAAACAATAAGTAAAATAGGTCTTAAATCGTAAGCTACAATCTGGATGTCTATATGTAAGTTAGATTACACAGCCCCACAAAAAAAATTGAAATTATTTTCTCCGATATCTGAGGAGGTGCACTCCATGTTTTTGGGGTTGCTGAATCCGAATCCGGGGTCCGTTTAACCCCATCACGTCAGGGTCAAGGGCATCTGAAGGTCAAATTGCGGAATGACTATTAAAAAATCTGGAAAAATTTATATACATGTTTTCGGAGTCGCTAAATCTGAATCTGGGGTTCTCTTGACCTTGAAGTGTCAGAATCAAGGTCAAATAAAGGTCAAAACCCTAAAATTTGATGATATGATATTTTTGACCCCGGATTCCGAAAGAGCAGAAAATTTTACATCCGAATACGTATTTACCACAAACATAACAGAAATGATATGGGGTTTTTGGGTTGTCATGCTCATGTCTATGGGTTCTACTACTTGTAGCTTTATACTCTGGTGAGGCCAAGGTAGCCACCTCAACAGAGCCGCGGTCACTGGATGACGACGCCTGCGGGCCCGCTTTCCCACCCTGACCAGCCGCCGATACTGGGGTTCCATCCCCCTGCATCGTAAATTTCTCCGTTGTGTTTGCCATGACGGCATACGCGTCCTGTTCCAGGGACTTTGCCGGATAGCGGGACAACTCCGTTGCCCGCCGTCACCACGGGGAGGTGCCCTGGATGCAAACACACGGATGAAATTTTTCACTCTTTCAGAATCCGGAGTAAGAAAATATTATATCGTTATATTACGACGTGATTGGCTCAAATGAATACCAGAATCGTGATCAACGACCCGAAAAATATCAACTCATCAAAGACCCAAGATCTCAATTTACAGCCAAAAGCTGGAAAATGGATTTGATTTTGGATGACCATCACGTGACCTACAAAGGTCTGTTCTAAAAAAAAAGTCAATACATATTCGGACGTAAAATTTTCTGCTCTTCAAGAATCCGGGGTCAAAATGATCATATCATCAAATTTTAGGGTTTTGACCTTTATTTGACCTTGATTCTGACACTTCAAGGTCAAGAGAACCCCAGATTCAGATTTAGCGACCCCGAAAACATATATATAAATTTTTCCAGATTTTTTAATAGTCATTCCGCAATTTGACCTTCAGATGCCCTTGACCCTGACGTGATGGGGTTAAACGGACCCCGGATTCGGATTCAGCAACCCCAAAAATATAAAGTGCACCTCCTCAGATATCGGAGAAAATAATTTAAATTTTTTGTGTGGGGCTGTGTTATTGATGTTTCTCGTATTCCTCAATAAATTTAAATGAAGATTGAAGACTGACAATGAGATACCTATATGATTTACAGAAAGGCATATTATTTACTTACCTCAGTATTTATCTCATTATATTTGGCTAGTTAAAACACCGTACAGTTATTACCCAATAAATGAATCTAAACATGCCTACTGAACAACCTTAACAACTAGCACAGTTCTCTACGCACGCACGACAACGCCACATATAATTAATCTGATAGGATGGGCCTGTACAGTATATTGACAATATATTCGTGCGTCAGTTTCTTTATTTATAAAATTAAATCTTTTTAAGTTTATTATTTGTTCAATAAGACGTTTTTATGAATTCAAGTACCCTTTTAGTGTACCTAGATACTTCAAGAATATTTAAGATATACATTTTACGATATCATTTGAATAAGTGCAAAATTCTACTAAAATAATTGCATTATAGTGATTACGTCACAGGAAAAGAATTTCACTACATGCAGAAAATTAAAATTTTCAACTGAGTACAAATTTACTCAATAGGGGGGAGTATTGAAATTTGAATGAAATTCATAGCTTATGTCGCTATTGTTCCACTCGTAAAATTGCAACATTATTGAATGTTATTTGAGTGAATAATCATTTTTTTCTTGCAGTGCAAGTATACTTTTTCATATTAAAAAAAATGTTTTAATCCATGCGTGAAAAAAAGATCACCCTGCATATTAACTTTTATTGTTAATTTTTGTCTTTAGTTAGGGATGCTGTGATTATTAAATCATTCAAAATATCTCCTCATTTTGGAGCAAACTATGATACACACAAAAATTAGTTAAATCCTCAGTAAAAATGGAGAGATGCTGAGATATTTTATACATAATATTAATTTACTTATATTATATACAGGGTGTTCCACCTAAGAGGGATTCTTCTGTAACTCTGCAACTGTAAAATTTATAAAATAATGGTTTCAACAAAAATTGCCTGGAATACTGTGAGCTATGTAAGGAAAATATTTTTAGCTTTACAGGGTGTTCCATTTCGGGTGGGCGCTATATAACTTTGTTATTTTAAATGGAACACCATGTATATTATTGCGTTTTTGAATTCCTCTCTGTATATTTTTCTATTATCTTCTATACTTCATACTGAATATATATGAACAAGTGAGGAAAAGGATGTATTTAATCTTTTTTCACAATTTTATTATTTTTCTTTTAATTAAAAATAAAATTCTGGTACCTACCACGTTTTTAATTAGGTTTTCAATACTATTCTACAAGAAAAACGATTATAATCAGTATTAATAATACCACGACTTTCTACTGTACTTTTGCAAATCCATAAGGAAATATTTTTATTCATATCGAAAACGCTTTTCCTGCATATTTGCACAAAACAGTTGAAAAACTTGTAGTGTAGATAGAATTTAAAATGTATTATTTCTACATCACTGCAGAATAGGGCATTTACAGCTTTTTAGGTGGAGTTTATTAAATGTATATTTTGTTTTCGAGATAATAAGTTATTTTTGAAAAAATTACAATTTCAGCTCTCTAAATGATAGCGTCTAAACCGTAAGAGGACTGAGACCTACATTTAATAACCTTACGAGTTGAAAAACTTTTTTTTAATGGAATGACCCATGATTAATCGTCATGGGTGAATGCAAAATTGAATGCCCTTTCGACTGATATGAGATTGTCCATACTTATCTTTTTTTCCAGAAATATCATGTTCTTTTCTGAAGTCTGAAAAAGTAGCTGTGTAACAGCGTCAAGAAGGCCTTTTCTCTCACATTTTATCAGGCCTGGGACTGACAGTGTCAATATTTACTGGCATGTTTAAAAAGTGGTTTGACAAACAAAAGTAAACCACTAAAAACAACTAAAACAAAACGCAAAACGAAACAAACTGAAACTCAGAACACAACACGGAGAAGAATACTTATACCGCTGATTTACATCAATTACTCGAAGTGTCCCCCATTTTGATTAATACACAAACGAATTCGGTTTTTAAAAGACTGTTCAACATTGGCCAGCGCAATTTCTTGAAATACTTCTGTAATGCGCTGCCACATATCTTCCGCGGTAGTTGATGATGTAACGTAAACTTTGCTTTTTATAAATCCCCATAAAAAGAAGTCGCAGAAGGCCAACTCATTGGTCCTCCGCGCCCAATCCATTTGTTCGGAAATGTTTCATGTAAAAACTGACGAACCGCAGCAGTACTGTGAGGTGGAGCACCATCATCTTGCATCCACGTTCTTCGAAGTGTAGCTAAAGGAATGTTGTCTAACAAATCTTGTAGAGTGTTTGATAAAAAGTTTAAATAAACTGCTCCAATTAGATGCTGGTCAAAAAAGAATGATCCAATGACATGCTTTCCCAAAATTGCTCCCCGCACCTTCAAAGACCATCGTTGGATATGAGTTGTCCGGAATTGATTATTAACGAAACCATTTTTATGAAAAGCAGCCTCTTCGGAGAACATGACCCGTTTAAATTAACATCTCAAGTGTCCACTGACAAAACTCCAGTCTCCGCTGAAAGTCTGCTTTTAGTAACTCTTGGTGTAATTGGATGCGATAAGGATGTGCTGTGCTATGCTTTTGTAAAATCCTATGTATCGACGTTGTACTAATACAATTGCAAGGTCTTCTTGACGCTGTTATAAATATAGCTATTTTTTCGAACTTTAGAAAAGAACATGATTTTTCTGGAAAACTGTTAAGAGATAAGTACCTTATATCAGTCGAAAGAGCATTCAATTTTGCATTCACCCATGACAATTAATATGGGTTATTCCATTTGAAAAAAAAAGTTTTTCAACTCGTAAGGTTATTAAATGTAGGTCTCAATATTTCCGAGTCTGAATAACATACACGTTTTGCTTATAGATGACAACATAAGAGTAATTTATGCCAAAACGAACTGTGAAAACTGCAGGTTTCTAACTCTTATGGTTTAGACGCTATCTGAAATCGTGATTTTTTTAAAAAACAACCGATTATCTCGAAATCGGTAAGTTTCAAATACCATGTACATTCAATAAACTCTACCTAATATGAACTAAGGAATTCAAAAACGCAATAATATACAAGGTGTTCCGTTTAAAATAACAAAGTTATGTAGCTCCCACGCAAAATGGTAAATGGCTGTAAAGCTAAAAATATTTTCCTTACATGACACATGATTTCAGACAACTTTTATTAAAACCATTTTTTTATAAATTTTACAGTTACAGAGTTACAGAAGAATCTCTCTTAGGTGGAACACCCTGTATATTATACTGCGCTTGTGTTCATTTTGAGTACTCAGAAAATCAATAACTGCATTATTGGCTTTTTCATATATTTTTGTTTTAAAAGAAATGTGGCAATATGATAATACACATTCAAAACGGACCCAGACTTTTGCGTTAAAAATTAGTAGTACATATTTGTTTTTGAAAATAAAACAATTATTTTTCGACTGCCAGACTTCGCAACTACGGCGTTCAATTACAGATCACCCGCTGTATGCAAACTGATGTTTATTTAAAGCATCATAGTTTGGCAACGGATGAGCGTAGTCCAGCAATTATTGAACATTTGAGATAGCTGTTTATTTTTAGAAATAATATTCGTAAACGTTGTTTTTTGCGACGTCTCCTCGGTTTATATTTTTTTAGAATGAACTGTGGGTAGCACTGTGTTATAATTTTTGTAGGTATATTTTTAGTCATAATCTCTGCATTATACCACTTGCGCAATTCATCTTCAAGTAATTTATTTTTAACAGGCTTATATTTTGGTAACAACTCAGCTAGTTCCCTTGTATAAAAATACATGTCTAATATTTCTGAGAAGAAATTGCTACGAACTTCAAATCACGTTTGCATGTTCAAAATAAGTATAAAGTGAAAAATTTAGATTAATATCCCTTTCACTAATTTTTTAATTTGACAATATTTCATAATTAATTAAAAATAATTCAGTTAATAATTAGATAAGGGAACAAAAGATGCTACAAAATCGAATCATGTTATTTAGGAAGTTGTTAAACACGTTTGATTATTTAACCAATTTTCTGAAAAATTTATTGGTGCAGTTTAAAAAATAATAAATGCCCATGAATCCCTTCTTATAGCAATAACCTAACCATGAGTCCTTCTAAATATGTATCCGCAAACACTTGATCCGAAATACAGATTGTAAAATTTATTTAAAGGTGCGTGTCAAATTATACTGGATTTTAAAAAATAAAAACAACAAAAAATTTATTTGGCAAAACCGATTTATTTTATTGAAAATATAGACCAGGCAAGTTAGACAATAAATCAGCAATTTTTTTCTGATGAACCGATCGAGTTGCGGTTTTCGGCATTGTCTTCGGAAAAATATCAGGAAAAAAGTCTATCTATTACACTTTGAGGCTGGATCGAAACTGCATTGCGGGTGCATAAAGTGCATCTTGGAGTGTATCAATTTTTCCGAATTTTCTAAAAATGGTAAAAATTGACTAAAAGTTGTAGAAATTTGTGTGCACGGGTTTTCGGGGTCGGAGATTCCGAATCTGACCCTGAAAAATATGCCCGACGGCCCTGGGGCCCCCCAGGGGGGCAAGGGGGGGGCCTTCTGTAAAACATCGAATAGCTGAGTAATTGCCTTCTAAATTTCCACTCGGGGGTTTTTGGGGTCGGGGATTTCGATTCTGACACTGAAAAGTATGCCCGACGCCCCTGGGGCCCCCAGGGGGGCAAGGGGGGGTCTTCTGTAAAACATCGAATAGCTGAGTAATTGCCTTCTAAATTTCCACTCGGGGGTTTTTGGGGTCGGGGATTTCGATTCTGACACTGAAAAGTATGCCCGACGCCCCTGGGGCCCCCAGGGGGGCAAGGGGGGCTTCTGTAAAACATCGAATAGCTGAGTAATTGCCTTCTAAATTTCCACTCGGGGTTTTTTGGGGCGGGAGATTTCGATTCTGACACTGAAAAGTATGCCCGACGCCCCTGGGGCCCCCAGGGGGGCAAGGGGGGCTTCTGTAAAAC
The DNA here is from genome assembly GCF_000390285.2 of Anoplophora glabripennis. Taxonomy (NCBI): domain Eukaryota; kingdom Metazoa; phylum Arthropoda; class Insecta; order Coleoptera; family Cerambycidae; genus Anoplophora; species Anoplophora glabripennis. Next base: position 316,219 of record NW_019416483.1, on the reverse strand, counting down.
ATCGAATAGCTGAGTAATTGCCTTCTAAATTTCCACTCGGGGTTTTTTGGGGTCGGGGATTCCGATTCTGACACTGAAAAGTATGCCCGACGCCCGTGGGGTGGGCTTTCTGGAAAACATCGAAAGGCACATCAGATTTTTGCAATAAAACTGCTCCACCTGCTTACCAACCATGATCTTGTAGGCTCATCTTTACATTGTAACACACGTAAATTTACAGAGATTAGACAAGAAGGGTAAGAAAAACTAACAGGAAATTAATGAGTCGAAAAGAATCCCCTTTATTCTGAGAACCAATTTTCTTTTTATTTGCAAGGCAATTAGTGAGACAACTACTATCATATGTTTATCTAACACTTTCACTATCAATCACAATTTTCATCATCAGTACTGTCATCACTGTCTCCATCACTATCATCTATTACATTTTCGACTATTTCAGGATTGGAACAGTTGGTTCCAAAACAATTTGTACATGCAATTGTGCATGTAATTCCATGCTTCCTGCACCCACAAGATCTGCATTGTCGATAATCGGATTTTGTCGCCTAATTGTTATGCATTATCCGCAGTCGCACGGGCCCAAGAGATTCTTTTGAAAATCCATGATCCATGAAATATTCTTCGGTTTTAAGGAATATTTCTTTGATTTAACGAAATGTGTCTCTTGGGAACGGTTTGTCCAGGATTTCTCCAATTCCAAGACAATTTTTCTCAGTGATAGACAAGCTAAGATTAATGGATATTTTCCAGTGTCAGATTTGGAACCCCGACCCCGAAAACCCCCGAGTAGAAATTTAGAAGGCACCTACTCAGCTACTCGATGTTTTACAGAAGGCCCCCCCTTGCCCCCCCGGGGGGCAGGGGCGTCGGACATAAGTTTCTGTCTCATAATCGAAATCCCCGACCCCAAAAACCCCCGAGTGGGGATTTTGAAGGCAATTACTCAGCTATTCGATGTTTTACAGAAGGCCCCCGCTTGCCCCCCTGGGGGGCTCCAGGGCCGTTGGGCTTATTTTTCAGGGTCAGATTCAGAATCTCCGACTCCGAAAACTCACAAATTTCTACAACTTTTAGTCAATTTTTACCATTTTTAGAAAATTCGGAAAAACCGATGCACTCCAAGATGCACTTTATGCACCCGCAATGCAGTTTCGATCCAGCCCCAAAGTGTAATATAAAGACTTTTTTCCTGATATATTTCCGAAGACAATGCCGAAAACCGCAACTCGATCGGTTCATCAGAAAAAAATTTCCGTATTCTGGGTGATTTTGGTCTAACTTGCCTGGACTAATAGTCCTCTTCCGTCTCAATACAGCGATATGCATGGTTTAAAAGTAAAAGTATGTCGAATGAGTGTTCGTCGGTCGGAATGTTCTTCAGGATGTCGGTACAAGCCTTTTGGATGGCTACTACGTCCACAAAACGCTTCCCTTTCATCAGCAAATGCATTTTTCCGAAAAAGTAAAAGATAGCTATTATTTATGTAATTCAGTGCTGACAAGGGCTTTAATCCGCGGAGTAGTCGTTTCCCAGTATAAATAGTTAAAAACTTTATTTCATTTAGAGCGATACTAGTCTTGTTTGCATAGTACCGACAAATTAGAAGGTTGCTCCCTGACAGTAGATATTAGTCATGTTTTGTTCCAGTAGGTATCAAGTAGCAAGGACATTTAAAATATAGTGATTTATATTATTTCTGTTTTATTGCGGCGAAATAACTAAAAAACTAAGAAACTATTTTAGTAATGCCACAAGAAAATTGTTTCATACAATTTAAATGTTGATGCTATAAAATATTTTTGCTATAATAACTTCTACACAAGAAAAATATGTAAAGGAAAATGCGTGCATTCAGATTCAGTTATATTTTATTGCATTATGTGAATAGAAACATTAATAACAAAACAAATTAATTTGTTACAAATTTTGCTGGCGATGAAGAAATGGTAAATGAAACAACGAAATTCATTGTTAGGGAATACAAAGTTAATTTAAAAAGTTACACGAAATACAGCATTAATAAAGATCAGGCAAATATATTTTTTTATTAAAAATGTTGGCCAAGTTCAAAAGGAATTTTAAACTCAAACAAGGTAATTAAATTAAATTACCTTTTCTTTATCCAATGTAGGTACATCATCAATATCCCGAAAGATCCAATGACATCATTGGGGATATACCATCAAAACCGCAGAACGTAATTCCTTTGTCATAGAGTGACTCCTGCAGAGAGACGATCTTTATTACTAATTTCGGATGTAAATTACCAAAGTTTCTAGATAAATTCTGTCGAGAACGTTAAGAGTACAACTAAGACATACAAGATCCGCTTAAAGTAAACGCTGGGAGGACTAAATATTCAAGGAATACTTGTTAAAGCAATGTAGACTTTTAATATACCAAAGGAAATGGAACAAGAAAATGCTAAGAATAAATTAAATGATAAATAAATTGTCCCTTAGATAAACTGAGAAAATCTATTTTTTCACTTCAATATTTACTAATAAAACAAAGTGGACATTTACCTACTGGCTATATAAATCGAAAACTTACTAAATATATTAGGTCCCAGGTTATTTTTAATTATACTCCATATGTTTTTACTCGACATTTCAGTTCAAAGATTATGCCTTGGATGATCTTTGGAATAATATGTGCCACTCATTCCCCAGACATTATATTTTTATTAGTACAACGCAGCGGTCTAAATACATAAAAGAAACGGAAATACCAAAATTTTATGGCCTCTTTAATACATTTCCAGTTTTAATTTTCAATTTAAACTAATGGAAATACGATGTTTCTGGGGATTTTAAATAAAAGCAGAAGCAGATCAACACAAAATTATTTTATCTAAAATTTACACACTAGATCATTGGCTAGTTTTTAAACGTAACTTTACATTAACATGGTGTCAAATAAACAGTGATCCTGTATGTAATTTTATATAATTCTTTTATGAGTGTACTGTTGACACCGAAATATTGTCACGAAATTAAATAAGCTACTAGCATACTACTCCCATACCTTTATTTTGGGTAAAACTACCATTTAAACCAAAATCCTGATAACCAGCAAGCTTTGCCGGGACTCTGGCCTCTGGCAGCTCTGCTGCAGAACGGTTGTCGATATATAATAATAAGCAGTCGATAAGCATGTGTGTTACAACTTACCAGGTCTTCATAGTTAGAAGATATCAGCCATCTTTCTCACAGATACACTAGAAAACTTGTCAGCTCACAAGTAATTAATGCCATATTATAACTAAATACAAAGCGTACGCATTCACAGCGAAATTTTAGCAAGTCTATTCAGCCCAAAAAATCAGGGCTTTGTCCTTGTCAGACAAAATTAATCAAATTTCAGAAATAGCTTTTAGGTTTTTTAAGTTTTGTTTTATTTTTTATAGGTAATTTATATTTTACATAAATAGTTTTGTACTGAAATGTTTTAAATCTTATTTATGCACACTTTTATGCTCTTTGACAAGTTTTTAACTGTTTCTGTTTATAGAACTGTCTTTAAAAGCCCTTTTGGAACTAGACTTTAAACTTGACTGTATAGGGATTATCACAAGCACATAAAGTCCTGCGCGGATTGAACGATACGTTAACGATCTAGATCATCATTATTTGACTAAAAGGTTTATTATTGTAAATTTTTCCTACGTATTTCTATGTTGTAAGTAAGTGCTATACAGTGCTACTATATGGTTAAACATTCGGAAAAAAACTGTATTTTGCTTTTCAAGCAAATATATTTGCATCCGGAACGTGTACATATTCTGGCCAGACTTCTAGTTTGCTTCTACGTTTAAGGTCTACGTTCTGTCCCGCTTCATTTTGATTCTACAGATTCTTAGGTACTATTCTTCAATATGCATCCTGACATCTAACTATCTGACTTACATAAGGCAACTTGGTCTCGTGTCCCAGCTCAAATTTCATAGCATTTCTGGCGTTTCCGCAGTAATTGGGGTAAAATTTTGGACGTCCATCGGTGATATCTTTATGTCGCAACATCGGGAGTTTCTAATGTCCTCTGCTAAAGCTTGTTTGCGACTATGTGAGCAGTTTCGGCAATTGGATTCGAAACATGAGTCATAATTCTGGTTCTACTGCGCATTTTCTGTTTCATAGGGAGAGTGGGCTAGATACTTTCGAGCATCGGCAACTACATTTAGTTGGATTTTCCGTACGTAGGAGCTCAACAAATTAATGTCTTCGTAGGTCGAAAGTTGACTGAAATACACTCGAAACTTGTTACAGTAAATTACAGTAACAGTTACAGTAAATCTAACTTCAACAGAAAAGTTTCTATGAACATGAAGATCCAGAAACGTTTAATGAAAAGTTTCACATTTTTAAAGTTATTTTGAGTACCCACAGCAAATTTACCGGTAATATGGGGAGATAGTATCTTAAGTGTACTTTTTGAAATTATCTTCTACGTCTATAGATTTTTTATGGATATGGATAAGAAGATGGAAAGAATAAAATCTTTTACAAATTTTTGTCTATGGATAATCACGAACAGGACTACATATTATTTATAACTATTTTAATTATATAACGTATTCAGTACAATTCCACACAACAGAAAAATTATAAACCTATTGTGATAAACACTAGAGAGCAGATAGAAAATAAAATCTTTTTTATCATCACATCACGAAAACTAAAAAAATTTCTGATAATAGTAAAAAATCCATTACAAAAAAATTAAATTTTTGCTGGAAAATAAATTGATGTATTTAGTGAATATTGTAAATACATCTATTTAATTATAATATGTAAACATCAGCGTCTTCTTTATGATATGAATATTCATTCATTCATTCATTCATTCATTCATTCATTCATTCATTCATTCATTCATTCATTCATAAGAAACGTTCAAATAAACGTATTATAATTTTAAAATTTTCTTGGAAACAAAATTAGCAGTTAAAAAATAGATCCAATAATGGGTAAAAAAGAAAATTACAAAAGACAGTAAACAAAAATCAAAAAACATGAAAGTATTTGCAATATTTAAAAGGATTTTACGTTAATAAATACTTAACATTATTTCATCCTTCCAAGAGAATTTCTATTAAAAACTCACACACTAACTTCAAATGATCCAAAATTTAATAGATTTAGTTAGTTCAAATATGTCTGTCTATATGGCTAAAGAACTGAAATTCTGTGGTAAAATTTTCTTTAATGGATCTGTGTAATGCCTTCTATAAACAGAATAATTAATATTCTCTGAATATTATTAGTTCCTTAGCGTTGAAGTGCATCTTATATGTTTTAGTTAGTCATGGCGTTCACGACCGTGTTTATTTAGAAATTTTGTCGATTTGTAACCACAATTAGAAATAAAGGTTCTCTATGTAGGACTCATTAAAACGCAAGCACAAGAAAATGCGTGTTATAGTTTGATAAAATCTCAAAGCAATGATTGCGTGTAATATTCCCAAATTCACATGTTTACGAGAATATTTTTTGCTGTATTTACCTTTAATTTCTTTTCATAACAAAGGTAACAATATGCCTAGCCCGTGAACCATTGATTTCTGAAAATGTTTACGATAAAAACACATTTTCATAAAGAAGGAAAGGCGAGGATGTTTTTTTGATATTTTACTTTAAAGTAATGGGAATATCGCCTTCGTATAGTGCAGTAGATTTGATTTTTCGTATTCGGCGCGATTTAAAATATTATGTAAATTTCCTAGGATATCGTTTTGAAATATGTCAGAAGCACGCCCAACAGCATTACAAATAACTGTGAGTGAGTGGTTTTTCAGTTTCGTCGTTGAAGAAACATCAGCAGAACACGATGTTTTTCGTTCACTCCTACTTTTCATTCTCTATAATAAAATAAAAATATTTTTTTGTATAAAAGTAAACTTCAATATACAGGTAGGTACTCATAAAGTTCCTTTTTAATAACGGAAACCATACATCCATATCTACAGAGCATATGGAGTCCAACTGAAACAACGCTTTAATTAAAAATTCAATTACTATATAATTTTTTAATGATTAATTAGTTCTAAGTGAAAGGCAGAGGTTTCTATAGCAATAGAGGCGAGAAAGTAGGATGGAGGGGTAACGAGTTTTTTATGAAATGAAGAAATGAAAGTGACATTTTCTAAAGGGTAATATTTTTTCAAAGGGAAGCATATAACAAATTAACTTTGATAATAAATATAGGTTCCGAAATTACAAATAATTGATATTTAAGGCCTGTTGCCATCGTATCTGGAAGTAATCATGTCGGATCAACATTAGTGTTTTTCTTTCCTTATTTGAATGGGTATTTTAATGTAAAATTAATGTAATCCATGTCACTCTTGATTTTCTGAATGCATCAATGTAAACAAATGTTTACTGCTTCAGTTCTTTTTTGAAATACTGCTTATCGACATCAAACAACAGGGTCATTCTTGGCTTACCATATCAATTCAGAAAAATATGTTATTTTACCAAAAATGTACTTTCGCATAATTTTTTAGATGCAAAAATCTTCGAATCTTTACACATCTTCACTTCTGTAAATGAGGAAAAAACTATTCCTCTATTATATTATTGAAACCAATAATATAAAGGTATTTGTTTTATTTGAGTATGATTTTTATTTAAAAAATATGTCTTGGCTAATACACTTTCATCAGTCTGTATTTTTTTTCGACCAATAGCTTGACATTTTCTAATTCCTATAGTTTTGGAAGACACATTCTAGAATCACCCTTTATCATATTTATTTCATGAACTAAAAAAATATGAACATGTGGGTTTTCCACATCAAACATAATTTCTCCAATAAGAAACATACTAATTTTTACAACTAGTAGATCAAGCTTTCAACTTCTCTTTCCAATTCTAATGGACTATCTGAGATATGATAGTATGTTTTGTGCAGGTTGGTATACATAGGATAAATAAACCACTCTGTACGTCGGGAATATTTTGATATAAAATTAAACCTAAAATAAAACATCTTTGGATTTTCTCTACAGAGTAATTTTCAAAATATTACCATATCTTTTCTACCTACTTGCAAATTGTCAGAAAAAATTTTTTAACAACTTGTTAACAACTGATCTAACACTAGACATCGATATCGATTTAGGACAATTTCACGGCCAATCGAATCCACCTTAGGCACACATGTTGGTCTTTGGATTGACCGTCTTTTCGATAAATTTCATCAACATCCATCGCTTTTTTGCAATAATAATGTGCAATTTTCGAAAATTGATTTTTCCGCGTTCGATCTTTGTTTTACAGTTAACAAATTGATGAAATATGACCTTAGGACCTTAAACTGTAGGTCATTTAATTGCCTATCGCATAAAATAACTAATTTTCCGATAATCGTCTAGATTTTCATGGGCAGAAAAAAAAATTAATTTTGCCACTTTTTCGAAAGGACCCCGCACAAATCTTATGGAAATTGGGTCCCGGTCAAATTCCCTGAATTTTTAATATGTGATAGAGTTCATCATACTGGTCAATTGTCTCAATGGCCACAAAGCTCAAAAATGGATAGTTTGGCCGGTACAGAGCTTTAAAGCTCCAAATATCCTCCACGGATTTATGTATATGCGCAGTGTGTATAGACTNCCCTTTATCATATTTATTTCATGAACTAAAAAAATATGAACATGTGGGTTTTCCACATCAAACATAATTTCTCCAATAAGAAACATACTAATTTTTACAACTAGTAGATCAAGCTTTCAACTTCTCTTTCCAATTCTAATGGACTATCTGAGATATGATAGTATGTTTTGTGCAGGTTGGTATACATAGGATAAATAAACCACTCTGTACGTCGGGAATATTTTGATATAAAATTAAACCTAAAATAAAACATCTTTGGATTTTCTCTACAGAGTAATTTTCAAAATATTACCATATCTTTTCTACCTACTTGCAAATTGTCAGAAAAAATTTTTTAACAACTTGTTAACAACTGATCTAACACTAGACATCGATATCGATTTAGGACAATTTCACGGCCAATCGAATCCACCTTAGGCACACATGTTGGTCTTTGGATTGACCGTCTTTTCGATAAATTTCATCAACATCCATCGCTTTTTTGCAATAATAATGTGCAATTTTTGAAAATTGATTTTTCCGCGTTCGATCTTTGTTTTACAGTTAACAAATTGATGAAATATGACCTTAGGACCTTAAACTGTAGGTCATTTAATTGCCTATCGCATAAAATAACTAATTTTCCGATAATCGTCTAGATTTTCATGGGCAGTAAAAAAATGAATTTGTAAAAAATGAACTGTAATAAAGTACAATAAAATGTTTTCAGAGTTTAAAACTAAATTGTTTCAGGGTCAGACAAAAGCCGCTCGGGAATTCACTCTTTCTGCATTAAAAAGAGCTTATTTTTATGGTAATTCAGAAAAAACAAAGCACATACAAACATAATTGTTAATTAACTATTGGACGTATCGGATCTTTTTAGAGACAGTTAAGGAAAGGGTTAAACTTTATCTTAAAAAAAGTTTTACGTTGATAGTTCATGTAATAAACGCGCTAGTAGCAGTAAAAGTTAACGTTAGTTAGTTAGTTTTATTAAGAATAAACTTCACAAAAAGAAGCTATACAACGAGGCGTACATGATTTCTTGTTTTTTAAATTACCGTAAAAATAAGCTCTATTTAATGCAAAAAGAGCGAATTCACGAGCGGCTTTTGCCTGACCCTGGGACAATTTATTTAAAACGCTGTTTTGCACATCCTACTTTTTTAGTTGTAAAGAGAGCAACTCATTGCTACTAATAATTTGTTTACATTCAAACTCTAATTCGACTGTACTAAATCGAGTATTTTGCCTTCTGTAAATACATAAATTAATCAAATTGGACGAGTCAAAGAAATCAAAGCGAATGTTTGTGGAACTATTTTTGTCTAATCATTTTATTTTGAATATTAAATAATTTACTTATACATCAACAAGGACATTTGCTAAGCTATTAACTTAATTCAATATTCTGAATTTATTTAGCTTATGACACACTCTGTATGTTCTACAGGTTGTTACAAATTCTCTTCTCACTATGGTATCTTGGAAACGGTAAGAGATATCAGAAATAGGATGCCCAATAGAGGCAAAGTTGCGTAATCAGGGGACCAATATTATGCCCCTAAGAAATCAAGTTAAGATTGGTTTTCGAAATATTTGAAAAAAAAAACGAAATTTTAGAAATTCATTTTTGATGGAATGAATACATCGAAGATGAATTTTTCAAGACAAAACGTCTGAATCTGGTTCGGCCTAAGGCAGTACAGTATTGGGGCCAAAAGGCTGGCAAAAATGTAATAAAATTTCCAGGATCGTATTAAAAAAAATGAAGTTGACGATGGTCTTGGAGAGACGAAACGTTACCCATAAAAATTGATTATGCCATTCGATAGAGGGCAAACAGTTGCCATTAGAAGGTGTTCTTCTTTTTTCAATATCACCCCAATTCAACAAGGTTGAAATTAAACAAAAACAGATATCCAAAATTTCAGTTTTTTTTTTTCAAATATATCGAAAACTAATCATGTTAGTTTTGATTTTTTAGAGGCATAATGTTGGTCTCCTGATTAACTTTACCCCCATTTAAGCTACTTCGTATCTTTTACCGTTTCCGAGATCCCTGTAGTGAGAAGCAAATTTGTAACAGCCTGTATATAAACCATTTTTTCAGTACAAAAAACAGTGAGCCAGTTGCACTCCTTCAAATATAACCAGATTCGAATTAAAACGAGTGATTCACACTGTATATGGAAGCAGAAAAGCACCCATTAGATATTATCCTTATCACAGTTAAAAAATCAATCAACACGAAGAGTACGTTGAGGCGGTTGCTTAAATCGATTTAATAGCGTGCTGCACGGTTCTGCTGTTTGATACATCACGACAGTGAATTGCGGTAAAATAAGAGCCGATGGTAAATTGTGCGAACAGAAAAGATTTTGAGGTTGAAAACTAATATTAAGACGGCATTGCACTAGATAACGAGGAATAAATTTTATCAAGGTTGGTCATTTTATCAGACCAATATTAAATAAATTCTACATAGTTGGCATTTGAAACTTCTCATCAATCAGTTAATCCGGCTGTTCGTAAATTGTGAGACCTAGTTGTATAACGTTTCTCTTAGAACCGTATTACGTTTTCGTTTCCAGAACTGTAGATTTATTGTACATTTATGATTGTTCAAGTACAAAATAACTCACTGTCGATAATGGTACAATAAAATGCAGCGATTAGAGTACTGCAAATAACCCAGACGAATCTGAAGTGGCTTGGCGCTCGCAAGACGGTTACAAAATTATTGTTTAATTTTAAACATCCTTGTATGCAATGTCAATTTCAAGAGCATTTACAGTATTTTTTGAACTAAGCAAAACAGTAACTTTTAATGTCGATATCATACATTTTTTTTTGTATGAATTATGTTCGCATCGCATCGTTTGAAAAGAAAACCTTGATTTAAAAAATCGGAAATATGTAGAATATTCTATATAAAAAGAGAAAGAACACCTTTTTACAAAAATAAAACTATTTTCGCAAGTAATAATAATTTCATAAGAAAATTGTTCGGCATTAGAAAAAACAGCCTACAGCGACAAATGTTCTTATTAATAGTATAAAAACGTATAAAAGACTCAAATGGTAATTATGTACGTATGTAATAGAGGAGAAATGTCTCAGGAAGAAAGGCAAAATTTATGTTGCTTCTTATACAAGGTGTCTCGTATGTACTTGTACATGGAAAGAACATAGATTCCTATATACAAAATCACTTCGTTTGGCCACTAGATGGCCTCAAAGTTCCTGAAAAATGTTTCCTTTTTTTAAATAATCGTTAATCCATTTTAATTACTTTTGGGGTTGTCATATCGTGGTATTATACAGGGTGGTTTTTAAAATTTACAACTGCTAAAATATTGGTATTTTGTGATCGCACATGCCATAATATACTAATTGGAAATTTTTTGTCTTGCACATATAAACATAGTTTATAGTGACAGTTTTCTGTAAACTGTCAAACCGATTACAGTATTTTTGGAAGAATAATTTTTTTATGGTCCGGTTAAAGAGCAGCAATTTCTGCAATATTTCGTTTTTATTTTTTTGCATAAAATTAGCGAAAATCAAAGTACTACGAAATACTTATTAAATATTGGGGGCAAATCTTTTGAAAATATTTAATTGAAAATGGCAACGACTTCTTTGAAAAATTACACTGCGAATACAAAATGTTTTGTTTTTTTTAATAAAATTTAGCAACATCTCTGAAATTTTAACATAACTTCATATATTTCCCCGTCAGATCTAGTGCGACTATCGAAAGATCGACTGAGATTTAGACGAACTGTACCAATGCACTTTAGAACCATTGTGATGCACACATTTACGCTTTACTTTATTTCCATGCGCACTTTATATTTCGATCACATAGATAGTCATCTCGTATTTTGTTATTAGAGGACATTTAAATATTATGTAGAAAACACGAAACAACTTCTTTGTACCAAAATGCACCAAGAATAATTGGAAAATGTCTTTTTGTGTTCAATATGGGGCATAACAAATAGATATTAATAATTATAAGTTGTCAGAAACGTGAAGGTTTACGTACGATTGAGCATCACGCCTGCGCAAATTAAATGTTTCTACGTTTGTTTTAGACGTTTTGTTTCTGTCAGCGGACAGTCCTAGTATAGTTCAGAATAGTTACCTAACTGTATTGTTAGTATGTCTTGTCTTAGATATTATTATGAATGGACTGCTCAACTAATTTGAACCGTGGGTAAAATTTTGTCATCATCATCAAAATTCAACAAAGCACTGTCCAATATATAGGGTGGCCAAATGAAATCGAAACAGAGCCATTTTCAGGAATTGCGTCAAGATTGTAGAAAAACGCTCAGACCCGTCGATTTTAAATTAAAGGGAAACATTCTTTGCTGGTATTTTTGACTCCGCCACTTTCACCTCCAAGCAAGGGTAAGCATTACCCCAAAATATTTAAATGGCATTGGGGGTGAGTAATATTTCTTTTGAAAGCTCTTACAATTCTTTTTACAACAGACTTTAAATTTTATAGTTCCGCCCAATACTTTGAAAAAAATTTACATTTTAAAATTTAAATTATGTTTAGTTGCTTACTTACTACTTAGTTGATTAAATATTCAAACTGATGACCGCCCGCTTCCATACAAGAATAAAAATTTTGTTCGAAACATTCGCGCACATTCCCAAGCTTTTCCGCAGTGATTCGACGACATTCGTCGACGATTCTTTGACGCAAATCTTCCAGCGACGCTGGCTGTGTTTTATAGATTTTACTTTTCAGGTATCCCTACAAAAAGAAATCAAAGGGCGATAAATCCGGTGATCGTGCAGACCACTCAATGCTGCCTCTTTTCCCAATCCAATTCCGTAGAAAACGTTGGTCGCAATACTGACGGACAATTAACGCATAATGCGGATAATCATATTCTGGAACATTTTCAATAATATCGGTCAAGGCAGGGTCAATAGCGTCTTCCAGTAATTGCAAATATATTTGGCCAGTCAAATTACCAGGTAGAAAAAAAGGACCCACCAGCCGGTCACCGAAAATTCCAGCCCATACATTAAATTTTTCCCGTTGCTGTATATGCATCTCGTGAAAAACTCTTACAACGTAGGAAACGATGCCAGTCAAACATATGTCTACATTTTAAGAACACAACATGTCTGTCTCTGTCTGATTCATCAGGGATCAACACATCAAGGTGGTTGCATGTCTTTTTCTACCATTAGTCAATGCACGTTGATCAATAATTGAACTTTTATATTGACATATGTTGATGACATCAAAGTAAAGATACAACGGCTCAACTGTATTAAATAGTATTAAATCAATATTAAAAAGATCCACCACCAAAGAAACTTAATACTTACACTTATTGCCTACAGAAAACACTTCTCAACTATATAGCGCATAGTTCTGTTCTACAAGTTTTATAACATATATTAAACATCTAGATGTTTATTAAAATCAAATACTACTATTTTATTATATAATTCTAATTTGGCACTGGATATTATTCAATTGAATACCTATTATTTCTATTTAAAACTCGGTAACTGTATCACGTTAGGTTCGTATCAATAAATTATGTGCCCTTGGAGCTAATTATTAACCGCAATAAAGATTTAATCAGACCTAATTAAAATATATCCGGTTACAAACGATTTTTAATATAATTTGTGTCAGAATATGTGTTACATAGTTACATTATATGAAAATAGTTCACGGCAAATCAAGAAATCAAAAAGAAAAAACCTTCTGTTCTTGCAGAACACCAGTGATATATTTTCTGAGAATCACAGCGGAAAATCGAAAACTGTAACTGAGAAAGAAACAAGGATGACTTGAGAATGTCAGAAAGTAATATATTCGAGAAAATTATGTTGCATCCTCTCAGTGAAACATATAGCTTTGTTTGTAAAAATATCCAAAACTGTTTCCAACACTCAGGCACATGCGCATTCCTATATAATTCTTACAATCTTACATACAACGTTCATTGTTTCAAATCAAATGCGATTGCGTCTGACTGTTGGAAACTGATTCTAATCAAACAAAGCTATTGTTCTCTTTACATACCAGATTCCTTCCTTCAAACTTCCCTTGAGGATTTATCTAAAACTTCTATGGTAGATACAGTATAGTTTTTCTAAAAGTTCGATGCCAGTAAAGTTTCATTAGGAATGAGACTGCCTAATGGGCGACAATAGTGCCATGCATCCAAAATATGTCTCAAGTGATATAAATTCAAGGGAGGGTAGAACATACAAAAATAATTTTTTATACTACCCATAGTCCGCTTGCCTTTTTTTAATTCAAAAATAATTTTATCTTATATCTTAAAATTATCCTCGTCTACATCCAGGGCGTCGAAATTTAACATTTTTGTCGATATGGTTTCTTTATGTCTAATTACTGTCACATAAATGTCTGGGCGTGGAAAATAATATAAATGAATTTAAAAAAAGATTTATGCCACTGTTATTAACATTTTCTTATGAATTTTTCAGAATCCTCTTCTGATGGTGGACAAAAATTGTCTCTTGCTGATTTTTTAACACGAATATATAGGATTTTATTAGTAACAACACACATAAGAACTACACCTGTCAAACTACGCCAAATTTCTTGTAAAGACGTTTTGTAAATAATAGTTTTACATTTAATACATAAAAAAATAAGGAAGCAAATTCAATTTTATATTACAATATGTAAAATACAATGCAGAAAACAACCCTCGGAAAGATATATTTTAAAATATCGAAAACTAACAATATTGATGTATTATGCATTCTTATTAACTTTTCTACCAATTTTCAATGCGATATATTGCTTTTTGGAAATGTCAAGACAGTCAAATTTTTATTAAACCTTTTACCAACCTTTAAAAAGGCAATTGTTTCAAAATATTCTGAAGATGTCAAAAGTTTTGAATTTTAGGTAAACTATTTTATTAGTCGTCCTGAGAATTCCTGCAGCTGTATTTAGGAAGCAAAATCTCAACAGAGTTCGATGTGAAGACGATTGTTTGCTAAATGTTAAACAGAAACATTATCTTGTTACGTAAGATTTGATATAATATGCATATTAATAAAAAAAATAAAATTACTTTTATCGTACCAAAATATGATTTTTCAGTATTTGCCACAACCACACTGTAAATTAAAAAATAAAAAAAATGTAAATAATACCCTGCATTACATGAATCAATCAAGGCTTGTTTCTTAACAAAATTTATTTTTGCTGATAATTTTCAAATCTCATAATGTGAAACACAAAAATATTTTGGAAGGTGTTCTCCTTTCCTTTTCAAAACGGTATTCTTATGACTAGAGTTCGGAATTTTCGTCGGCTAGTCATAGGCGTGTTCGTCCTAAACAAATAACTAAACAGGTAGGTATAAATAAAAATAAATACATTTGCGTATTTTATCAGCAAAAGGTCATTGTTTAATCTAAAATATGTATACACAAAGCAAACGCTAAAGCAATAACTGCCGTTATTACCGGTTTCGTATGATGCGCTGTAGCGAAAGGCCGACGCGACGACTATGATCATCCGACCGAGTCCCGAACTCTACTTATGACTACACTATAAATTTTTTAATTTTTAAATTCACAGTGAGCCAAAATATCAAAATAAAGAAACAACTATTCAAAAAAAAAAGTATTTCAAATAAATATAAATAATAGTTGTATGTATAATATACAGTACAAAGATATACGTAATTCATTACTGAAACTCGTTTGGTAGTATAGATATTTTAACTGTTTTAATTGTCTCACGTATATTTAGAATGAAATGAATCTATTTCACAGATACCTATCTGTAGTATCGATAGTAACTTTTGTCGTAGTTTGCGTTGTACAACCAATGAGCGCAAGATGAATATTGCTTTTAAATTTTTCGCCATAAAAGAATTGATTACAAAAATTTTCAGTTTGTTTGGTGAAGTGAAGTATTCTCCAAATACCTCTGAAATTTCAAAATATTCTTATAACGTGATACCCGTTACATTAAAGACATGACATGTGATAAAGGGATATTTTTCTAAATTACTCTATTTTGACCTCAGGTATATCCCATTAAAAGTTTATTAATCAGAAATTTAATAAATACAGCTTGGGGCAGAATGGGGATGAAATTGACATAATTGTAGCACTAGTGGGGACAGACACAAATTGTATGAAATTCTAACAGTTATATTGGGAAATTTTTACAAACATATATATCTCCACAAGTTTAAATACTTCCAGTGTTTCGATATCATCTCTTTTTCTTTCTTTTTTTTAATGCGGATACGTATATAACAATATTTACTGAACGTTCACTAAAAAACTATATTATTGCTCAATTGAAGAAAATCACTGCCATAAATATGTAATCTAACTGAAGTTCAGGCGTTAATTAATTAATAAATTTATTGTCTAATAACTACATCTGCCAATAATACTGTTATTTAATGCGTTTCTGTGACTGCTTAATATAACTTAACTGCTCTGTAAGAAAATAAACATTTTTATTGGAGTTTATATAACTTTATCCTGCTTGTAAATTCCATATTTTAAGGACATCAAAACAAAGTTTTATGTGACGCAATTGGATTTGTTACAACTAAATATTTCAAAATCGAAAGCACACAGGTATACAGGAGATATTTTATTTAAGAAATTAGTTCTATTTTCATAGTATAGTCAATAAAATTCAAGAACTAAGAAATCAATAAAGGTATAACCATGAGATGACACTTATTTCAGATACAGGTGTAAAAAGTCATTTTTTATTACAGGAACTGTGGTTAAAAATCGCGTGAGTGTAATAAAGAGATATTTTACGAGTTTCGCAACGTTTTATCTTCGATCATGTAAATTGTAGTAAGAGATTTTTCATGAATATTTATAGACCTATATCGGCAATTGGCACTACATGAAACCATCAATTTTGGTAAGAATATTCTATGATATAAGCTTTATTGGATAGCTGAAAAATACATTGATCTTAATCAATTTTCTATGCACTTGATCTACTGAACCATAATGCAAAAGTACTTTCTGTTCAGCCGACAGGTATTAATAGGTACTTTTGGGAATATACCAAGCGAAATTGCTGGATTTTTAAGGTTTCCCAGTTTACAGAAGTATGGGGATTATAGTTTTGAGCGGTTATCTGCAACCGTGCTTGTATATGTAGCAGGAGATGGTGGTTGGGTCTTCGACGGTAGCAAAATCTTACGTACCTAATACAATCAAGTCAAAAACAAAAAAGTTATATCTTTTGCGCTACATCGAGAAGTTATAAGTTATCTAGAATTCTTATTAAAAATTGTATTAATTTTAAAGCGGATGTACAGGGTAATTCACTTAACATTCTACCCCCTTACCATTTTTTATGTTTCTGTAGAAAGCAGTATAAAACATTGAAAAATTATATTTTTTTCTTATGTGTCTCGAAACTGATATATAAATTAGTATAAGTATGACTTCTTGTATCTTTAACTTGTTATTTATTTTATTAATTCTTAATATTCGGATAAATCGTTGTGATGTATTTGATTTTGAAAACCGTAATGGGATATTTAATATAAAAAACTGGTGTTTTCACTGAAAATTTCTCTCCAATGAATGTAATCTAATATGAGGAAAGCGTATAATATCAACAATTGAATTTGCTGTCAAGGCATTTGAAAGGTTCTTGGATAATATATTAAAGTTTGCTTTGAGATGATTCAGTAAAGCGAAAATACAAGGCTGTCAACAGGATACCGGTGGAATTGTATGAGTAAAGAGGTACATCAAAGTCCTGCTACATACAGAGAAAGTGCTTTTCAGAACAGTTTTCTGTTTTCAGCTTTAATATAGTTATGTAAATATTATTTCTACTGCAAATTGTAAACATCTTAAAAAAGTGATATGCTATCCTTATCTGTGGATTAAAATACTTGAAAATCAATGTAATTTCTTACTTAGGGATTTTAAACCCTATCAAGTCATAAATTATAATAATATATTATACATCACTAGAAACCACAATATTCAACTCCGGGAGTTGCTAATATTTATTGCGAAAATATGACAATTTTATAGTATATAGTATATACTTATAAGTTATAGAGCTGTTTAGTAGAGAAGAAAGGTGGACTATGTAATTCATCAGTTACTGTTGTTCATTAAGCAAGCTATAATGGTACAGCTACATTAATTAGAAGTAGGGTATTACGAATTAAGATATTACAGATATTTTTAACGCACACAATGACAATGGTCAATAGAAAATTAAAGATAAAAACATACAAACTTTTCAGTCATGACAATTCCCGCTCTGATTGCTGCTCTACAGAAAATTGGTTTCTTGACTTTTCGGGCGACAACCCGTTTTCTTCATCAGAAGTAACTTCATCAGCAGTAATACTAGTTGCCTGCTCCATATTTGTATTTGTTGAGAGGTGACTTTCCAATTCTTGATTTTTTATGTATAAATAGTATTCAAATTCTACTTAGGATTATTGAATACCTATGTATCAGCAATATACTTCGCAAATGCAGATTTCGCGTTGGTATTATTGATATATTTCTTGTTGACACCCGTATTCCTTTAGTAGTTTGTGATAATGCGGTTCCCTGTTTGTCCAATTCGTGATATTCCGCATATACTAGGAATGCTATATACGCCGAGGTCTTGAAGTAAGTACATCGGTCTTGCAACTTCTCTTGGAAAATGCCACTACTACCTTGCCTTGAAGTATTAGATGTTATTAATATTATAATATATTTTCCATATATGTCTCTCAAGCGGCCAATTATATCTTATCCTTTTTACCACATATATTTTTTTTCTCAAAAGTTTGCTAGGGATGAGGCAAGAGTTTTCCTCCTTCAGTTTGTTCATAAAACTAATAATTAAAGGAGAAGAAGAGTATATGGTGATACTTTTTCCAAGTCTACTAAATTCTCATTCACGTATTTTGCGATCAGCATTCGATGAATTTCTAAATTTTTTACAATTACTATTTTCTCGTACCTCCTATGTCTTTGACATGAATTGTTCCTACTATGTCATTCATTTTGAGTCAGACGAGTGAGTAAGTGGAGTAACTATTGATTGTAGTGGTTTGTTTAGTTTATGAAACTTTGGATAGTAATACTTTCGGCATATTCTTGAGTCTCTTAGAATACGTACTTGCCCTTTCAAATAGCGAGCTACTTCATTGATTTCTTGATAGGATTGTTTTTGATCGCCTTAAACATCGAGCCATGCAATCATTTCCCACCTAGGTGATATACTTCATTGTATCCGATGATGACGATTGAGTTTCCTTCATCTGTATTAGATTCTTAAGACAAATTTAGAGGATCCGTATTTTTTCTTTTTGCCTAGTGCCCCCCCGTTTCGGAGTTACAAACCCCTGAAATCTGCTCCTAAGAAGTTTTTTCTATATCTCAAACTCCTGTTCTACGAAAATCACTAAATTTGGTACACAGGGGTTTTATGACATGTGGAATCTGATACTGACACACTTTTTGGCGAGAAACCCCCTTAAGAAACTATTTCGCGGGCCCCCTTATCTTTGGAACCAAAAAAAATTGGTCGAAAATTTAAATTTTTAAAAAATTATTATTTAGTTAGAAAGCCATTGAATTTAGAACCTTTTTTATATCCAGATATTTTTTTCGTAAAACCAATGTTTTTGAAGAAAATGGCGAATCACGATATGCCATTGATATTGACATTTTTCTCGAAAACATTGCGTTTTACGAAAAAAGTATCAAGGGACAAAGAAGTTTCTAAATTCAATGGCTTTCTAGCTAACTAATGACTTTTAAAAAATTCAAATTTGCGACAAAATTTTTTTGGTTCCAAAGACAAGGGGGCCCACGAAAAAGTGTCTTAAGGGGGTTTCTCGCCAAAAAGTGTAACACTATCAGACCCCACATGTCATAAAACCCCTGTGTACCAAATTTAGTGATTCTCGTACAACAGGGTTCTGAGATATAAAAAAGGATTTTTCTTAGCAGCGGATTTCAGGGGACTGTAACTCCGAAAGAGGGGACCACTTGGCAAAAAGAAAAAATACGGGGCTCCTAAATTTGTGTTAAGAATCTATGGCCAAATTTTGTTGCATTAATTTCGGGACACCATGTACATACTCAGATTGATCTCAATATATTTTTCAAGGAATAGTTTCTCTTTTCCATTTCCTTTTCCCTTTACCCTTCCGGGCGTCGAATTTGTGTTTGTTTCCTATATTTCCACCCACCGTGTTTTTCGACATTGTTTTTTTTTAACCTTTTCTCTCTTCTCTCCCACATCCCTGCCATTTGCTGCACCTTTCCTTCACTTTGTTGCTTCGTATACTTCCTTGTTCATGTTCCTATTTGGTTCCATCCTTATCTGATGCCCGTTGTTTTCCTTATTGGCTTTTGTTTCAACATCTCTATTATTGTTTCTTATAACTATTGTATTTATTATATTTGCTTAGTTTTATTTATTGTGCCAAATTTGTCTTTCCTAGTATCTTGTTCATTGAATAGAATATTTTCTTAGTACAGCGTACAACTGTTCTATTTTTCTCCAATGCATCTAACAATTTTTGCATTTTTACTGCATTATCTGTTAGCAACACAATATAATCTGCATACATCAGAACTATTATGTTTACTAATTGTAATCTGAGGTACCTTATTATCATCTGTAGTTATTCTGTTCTTATTCTGGTGTCCTTAAATAACTTATTTATTACTATTACAAATAACAATGGGCTGAGATTATCCTCTTTTTCCAATTGAATTATTCATATCCTTCTCTTGTTATTTGATCTCTTGTCTTTACTTTTTTGTACATTCTTTATGTTGTTTGTTTTAATGGTAACGAAAACTTCCTTTTCTGCAGACATTTCCATATTTCTCTTTCTGTTGATTCGAAGGCTGCTCGTATATAAAAGTCACTAGTTCCTCTCTATTTTGAATTCTCCTTTCTATTGAATTCCTAAATATATATGTGTAGTTTCCCAATTTGTTTTTTCTCAGTTTTTCATTAATAACTTCAAAACGAAAATAGGTAGGTAAAATTTTTCTTCGGCATATAAATTGCCGTAACATTGACCTTAGCTCTTAATAATAACCAATATCTACATTGTGAGACTAGAAAAATGGATACCCGATATAAATATACGTTTTAAATTTCAACGATGCCATTACGAATCTATATTTATCATTATTAAACAATGCAGCACTTAAAACTCACGCAACACCGACGGAAGCAGGTAATAACTCAAATACGACAGAAGAGAGAAATAATCGCTGTCAACTCATTGTTTTTTCTCAACTCCCGCCCGTATAAAGTTAAAAAAGAAAAACTTTCGGCTGTGCAATATTTCAACCCAGCAGTTCTGGAATCAGACATTTAATTTACTTCACGTGCAGTATCATCTCATCAATTATCTGTAGCAAAGGAGAAATTAAAACAATGGCTCTTGTTACACCATTATTCTCAGAAACTTGAAAACAAGGTTACTCTGTGGTGCGAAATATTATTCACTGCGATCAGGTTTCATTTTTAAAGAGTGAAGGAAATATTATACTAATATTTTTTAATACACGCCATCGAGTCCATACATCTGAATGAGTATTGTTAAGTAATATTTACGACATAATTTAGTTGCTTTTTCTTCAGCTTTTCTTCATTATTCCAAATATAATGAAATATTTTACAAAATGAGATGAAAATATTGCTTTCTTCGTAGGCAATCAATTGCTTATGAGCGTCAATTTTTTACTTACTTTAACAGTTTCTGATATACAAAATGTTTTATTTACTTATTTGGACAATACACTACACTACAGAAATTTTGATTACAGGGTAAGTACAAATAGAAAACTACATCATACACTACATGATATAATTATAGGTATCTATCACACATTTGAAAGAGAGGAGAGTATTTATGAATATTAATTCGAGACACAGACAGATAAAACAATGAAGAAAAACGAGATGCTAATATGAGCAGGTATATGAAAATTTAACAATGAAAGTCAATTGCGTTATGTAATAACTTACATAAAAATATCAATTGTGCAATCGTTCTACGTTCCTCTAAATCTCCTCTAAAATATCTCTAAAAACTGCAGCCTTTAAAAAACGTCTCTGAACTCTTTCAATACTAATTATGTAAAGATTATAATAGGATGACCACACAATGCGGGAGTACCCTAATTTAGACCTAACAAAAGCTGAATATAATAGTAATATAAAAGTAGAAGAATCAATAAAATTATTATAGCAGCGTAATATCGGTTGATAGCCGCACGGTTTATTTAAGGCGTCAGTACTTAAATCGATGTGTCGATCTGCCCGGGTTTCGAATCCCGCGGCCGGTAGACCGTAGATTAGCTATGCTTGTACGGAGGATTGGCACCCTCTGTGCAGGTATGGTAGGGTGGAAGAATGTTGGCTTGGGTCAATGTGAGAGATTGACACCGGTTGGCATTTGACCACCCCCCTAATTAATGAGGTTTTCCAGGTTTCCCTCATTCCTGCACTGAATGGTGGTTAGGGCCTACCAACATAAGTCGTTCCTGGGCGCAAATGCGGCCTGCATAATAATAATATGCCGCCTCCTCTCCCGCACAAGTCTCCGACTTCTGGGCTAATTCTCGTAGTTAGAATGAGGAGTAGAGATATTATTATTATTATTTTTAATACGAAATCAAGCATTTTGTAGCTTTCATTTGTAACATATTAATATGGTATGAAAAAAATGGTATGTGGCCTTGTAAGAATAGTATTATCAATAGAGTACAACAGGTTGCTGTTTGAGAGAGAAGATCATGACATAACATTAATACTAAGCTCTATTTTTTAACGTCTCGGTATCGACCATATATATCTTCTGACAAATGTTGGTAAAGATTAAAAAAGCAAAAAATTACTGCATAGATAAAGCCATAATATTTTTTGACATCCCTTTGGCGGTTCTATGATATACATATATATTTAAAAAATATACAGCAAATAAAAAAAAATCTATGCAATGGGGCATCGATAAATCTCAAAATATTGCGATTTTACTAAACATTCCTTAGTCCGGAAGTTGATATGATGAAGAATACAGGGTGTTATAGTATTTAAAAATTTCAACCAATAATTTGCACATCAAAATTTCTGTTATAAAAAAACACCTATACATCTTATATTTTTCTTAACATCAACTTTTGAACTAAAGTAAGTTTGGCCAAATCATAATATATATTTTGAAATTACTGATGTTTCACTGATGATAGATTTATAAAGTCGTATGTGTGCAAAAAGGCCTACCATTCGTTACATGATGAGATCAAAGACATCGCTAAAAAGATTAAAAAGATCAAGGTAGATCATGAAATTTTTTAACAGTATATGTACTAAGGTTTTTATTGGTCCAAAAGTATACTATACTCCTATAAAACTGTATCTGCATAGATATATGAAACGCTTCCAAGATTATAGCAGATTACACTTTCAAAGTCCATAAAACACCCTGTATCTCAGAAACGGTTAACGTCAAAGGTTAAATTTGGGGGGTGTTTCAAGGTCAGGTGAGTGTGCTTTATCTCCAATTAAAGTTTGTCACTTTAAATTTGGAACAACTTGTACTATTTTAGTTCAATTTGATAAATTTAAAAGCACTTTTTTTATTATTCCTTCCACACAGAACATAACATTAGCCAAGCTATATGTTATTATTTTATTTTAGTGTTTCGGTAGATATGTGAAAAAATTGTTTCTCTGAAATTCTATTAATCAGAAACTTTTTGCAAATTTAGTTAAATTTGAGTACCTATTATTTTAGAACTATTACGTTTATCTAACTAAGAATATGTTTCGTTCCAAAATTGTATCTTTTCTATATCTACCTTAACTTAAAATTACCTTTTCAAAAAAAATGTGGAAAGTGGCTTTAAATAACTTCAGCCATAGCTAATACATTTTAATCGTATTGAATAACAACGACGTTGCAAAAAAAATATACCTACTCGAAAAATACCTTAGACAAATACAAACACCAAATATTTACTTAAAGAAACGCAAACTGAAATTAATTGTTTTTAGCAGACCTATCTGTATTAAGGTTGCTCCATATTCATATACACACTGTAATAACTGCTAGATATAGCGAAATTTATTCATAAAATGTGGATATAAAAACTCCATAACTACCTAGTCATCGTAAAACTGATTGTAGATTTGTGTCTCCTGTATCAATTTGCAACTGTCAAATTCGTAGACTTATAACGTTACATAAAATGAAATAATGTGTAATATCTATAACGAGAAATTAATTGAAATTCTTGTTAGCATTAATTTTGACATCCTAATGGAACTAGTAACATGGAAATATGAGTAATATTAAACTAGTTACACTGACGTCAAGAGTTAAAAGCCAAATTTGTTAAAACCAAATCAAAACAAAAATACGAAAACCGCTTCGTAATGGCTTTCATTCCGCTATTCTTTGCACCACTGCCGGTGCTTTCTTTAAGTCTTTATTGATTAAAAATCAAGTTTATTCGGAACAACAGTTCTAGATGCCCATATTAAAGTTGCCCTGATTTTCCTAGTTAAAATGTTATTCCATCTCAAAATAGAGTTAAAACAGCCCGATTTATATTTAGTCTTATATACTTAATTCAATTCGTTTCTAATGCCCAATCCAGATCTACAAACTTTTGTCTGTAAACATACAAAAACATACTTAGGAACTGTACAAATAAAATTATACAGATGCATCTGTGTTTTTTGTTTTCTAACGAGCATGAAAAAAAAAAGTTTTAAACATAAATATTTGCCCGCAAACAACTAGCGTGGACATGTTTTCTGAATTTAAGGAGAAATAAAAATGATGGAAGATGACATTTTCAAGATACAGTACAACATCCTGAATATATTTTGAAAGATATTATGAAATTAAATGAAGATTTTGAATGAAAGAAATGAAATATTCATTAAAAATTTAGGTCCGTCTATTTATACCTACCTTATAAAATAAAAAAAATAGCATTGCAATCCTTGACATTTGCCCATGTTTGTGAAAAACATATTTGAAATAGATGTTTGTGAGCAAATTTATGTTAAACTTTTGTTTTCCAAACTTGATGTAAAACAAAAAAACATCTAGTCCGTACGATATTTGTTGAGATAGAATTCCAAGAAAAGAGTAAGCCAACAAAGTTCTTTTATCGGAACTACTGTAACAATCTACCACAGCAGGGGCGTGCCTTGAAATTTTCCGCCAATGTATTTTGTAATAAAAGCCGGGACAGTAAAATATTTCGGTCAACACTAATTATTGAAAAGTTAAGGGTTTTCAAGTAGCTTTAGCGTCGCCATAAAGTCGTCGAGAGACTAGTGCCTTTTGTCACCGTTAGTAATAAATTTGTAAAGCCGTCCTTCGGAGAAGGCCTCATGAAACTTAGCAATGTTTTTGAACAAGTTGACTTAGACCGTCGCACAGTGGTTGGAATTCCGAAAAAGCTGGACAAAAGTCGAAATTTCAAAGTCGTTGGTTTGCGTTAATACTTCGTAGAGAAGGAGTCGCTGCGTAGTTCTTTAAAATGACAGAGAGCTGGCTCATGTGTATAGACCACAGCAACTATCGGAAGTATGCAGTGACACAATAGCATTATTGTTTCTGGTCGAGACTTCTCGAAGCGAGAATTCCCTGGAAATCTGGTCTTACTCGAGACGAGAAAAAAGAGTCGAGAAATCGAGAAATTTAAAAAAATCACATGCGTCTTAAG
This sequence comes from Anoplophora glabripennis, assembly GCF_000390285.2. Lineage (NCBI taxonomy): Eukaryota > Metazoa > Arthropoda > Insecta > Coleoptera > Cerambycidae > Anoplophora > Anoplophora glabripennis. The sequence goes on along the minus strand of NW_019416483.1, from coordinate 290,845 downwards.
TTCTTGATTGAAGTTCGTTTCGTTCATGCGTTCAATTCGTTTCTCGACAAATAATTGAGCGGTTAAAGNTAATTACCTCAAAAACTTCAAACTCCGAACTTACATACGTTTTACGCGACCTCAATACCAGAGGCAATCGAAATTTCAATTAGATTCAATAAATTAACGTGATATATCGGCCATTTTGTATCAGCCATCTTGAATTTGAGATTTTTGACTGCAAATTCGATTTTAGCGACCTGAAAAACAAAAAGTCCCGACTTTTGGTGATGACACAAGCCTTTTTGGGACTTTTGTCCAGCTTTTTCGGATTTCCGACCACTGTGCGTTGGGGCCATACATCTGGTATCAAGTGAATCAATATTTGTAATAACGCGCGAAATGCATTCGAAAGGATGTAGGAATTCCAATATATTTAAATAAGTTGTTAGGATGTGGTGAGGAAAATAATAATAGATCAAAAAGCTGGTTTTTAGGCGGATTTTCCAAGCTATAAGAATAGAATAAATAAGACTGACTAATCCGTCCCGCATTGTTATATGGAGTCACAAGAGGAAGGTGTAGGGTTATTTGTAAGTTTAGCCTTAGAATTATTTAGATAATTGTAAAGTCAGTCAGTTAGATACTATTAATATGGTATAGTTAGAAGCGAGGTGTTGAATTCAGGAGAGATCTCCGAAAAAAGGCAGCTTCTCCTTGGGTTCCACATTGAGCAGTCTACTTAGTTTTAGAGTCTTGGGTTAATTTAATAATGGATAAAGTCTTTCCAAATTTTGCTATGGATCTCGCATTCCCTGAATCTCGGTACGCTGTCACGTGTAAATGAATCAATAATGTTTGTTCGAGTCTGTTGTGGCACCGTTGTTTTGTTTGTTTGTTTTTATTGTTATTAAAACCCTTCCTGGAATGTTTTGGTGTTTCTTGTTCTTCCAACTTAAGTGTCACCCTATACAACCAACCACTGGATTACATTCTACATAAGCGACGTACGGTATCTGCAATTCATTCTCTGAACGTACAACATTTCTAAGTTCCTACGTATCAATTAGAGTGTAATGATAATTATAAACTCCCTTAATAAGTAAATGGTAAACTCTTTTGCAAGTTAATATCGTTATGATACTGGTCATAACGGTAAATGGTTAATAAAGAAATAACCACTCAGGTTACAATTTCTACCTCGGGTGTCGAATGCAGTTAATTCCAAGAAAGTAACGCAAGGGTCTTGTTGGAATTATATTTCTACAAATATCGTACGGACTATATACGTTTATGCAAATGTTTTCGGGGAAAAGTATCTGAACTAGGTTTTGAGATTTGAGATTTGACTATATTTATTAATAAACAGATTTATGTGAACACAAGAACAATTATTCTTGTTCCTTTTCGCACTACTCCTTTGGACTGTGTAGAAAATTTTACTTTACAAAAAAAAAATCAGTTTCTTTGTTGTTGTCTTAAAAACTTGTATTAACAAATGTAATTTTTGTAACCGTTCCTACGTTATGGACCTAATAATACCTACTCTTCAATGTCATATAAAATTTAGTATATACATTGTCATGGTAATTAAATGCATTTATGTAGTTCCATGTTGCAAACCACATAATTACTATCTATGTATGAAAATAATAAAGTCGTATTTGGTATTCAATTTATTTTAATAGTTAGATTATTATAACTAAATATTCCGTGTAAATAATTTATTTACACGGATTTAGAAAATCCTTATTTGCGTTACCTATTACACAACCAAGACCGCCACATTTATTTAGACTTAACCGTGTTGAACAAAATTGTTTACTACACCGGAAAATACCTAATATAATGAGGACTAATTAATTTACTAATTAATTTAAGTAGCTTAATAATGTTTGCAAGAAAAATTTGCTAAAAAACAGAGTTAATGATGTTCGATAGAGGATTTTAATACATTTAATCTCTTTAATTCTAAAACCACTATGGGAAACTGCTCCTAAGACAATGGTGAACCTTCAATAATGGCCTTTGCAATTGGTCGCTTCCAATGCTTCCAAACGTTTCGTCGTTTTCACTGTCTGCATATTCAGTAGTGACTCTTTAAGGGCTTTGGCGAAACCGGAGGTCTTATAACGTCGATATCGTTGCACACGCATCTAGGCTTCCACAGTTTAGTGATGGAAATGGATGAAAATTTCCATTCGCCACTGACGTCAGTGTGCCGGTATCGTTGGTGTCGTTGCGTATACTATGCAAATATATACCAAAACCGAAAGCCTTCAAAATTATTCATATTGTTCGGATGTTGTTCAATTTCCAATGCTCCCGGTTTCTCCAGATTATAAAACCCCGTCGTTCTTACAGGAACCTAGGTCCTTCATCTAAACCATCCTATACTTTTCGTATAAGGATGAATATTCTACCTACTATCTTTCTGTCCAATACCTGATAATTCAGTAAGTAGAACGTAAAGCAGATGTGCTACTTGCCCGAAAAAATATGATGAGTATCAGCACCGGCCATAAAAGCTTTAAAACCCGTAGCGAAACTATTATTATTACGAAATATTTAAAGTATAAGTTAAAACTATAGTCAGTTTTACTTATAGATCTCAAAAATCATAAAAAAGGTGATTCGATACATTGGGAAAACTAATCAAAACTAATAAGGAGTACCTACTTAATTCCTGCTTAAATTAAAATTTGCATTTCGTGCGTGTCATAAAGATTTTGGAAAATTTTACCTGCTGAGTTGAAACTTATTTTGTTTATTTATTATTTAATTTTTTTACTTTGAACGCCATATTATTCATGTGCATACAAAATTCAGTTTCAATGTCTTGTTGCAAATATCAAACGTACAGTACTATTATGTGCAAGGAATTTAAAAATGTAATAATCTTACCTTTATCGACAATGTCTTCTTGATAATATCCTCATTCCGCTCCTTGCTGTTACTTTTTCCTGAAAAATTAAACATTATATTATGTATATTACGTACACCAAGTGATAATAATTGCGAAATTATTTGTCTTTGTGACATCAACCTATCAATTATCTGACTCATGAAATCATGTAATATGAAATTAAAATTACAATGTTGCGGCACCCGTAATTGCGGCAAAGGAAAGAAAATGTGGCAGTTAATTACAAACGATGTATAATTAAAACCCTGTTTATTGTTCTAAGTGAAGCCTATTGAATCTAATAAAGCTGACGTGGATTTACATATTCTTAGTTCTAAATATACGATCCTGGAACATTGGTTGAATATATTGCTTCTATTAGACGTGCCAAGTTGGTCAAAGATTTTTATTTTATAAACTCTTGTGTTCATCAAAACAAATGAATTTTGCATAGAAACTGTAGAATATATAATGCAGCAACTAATTTCTTCATTATAAGTTAAGCAATGTTCTTCACGCTAAAACTAATAAATGAAATAATATTATAACTTAATATTACCTAATATCTTTGTATTTATTTTCCATTTTTGTTTGACCAAGCAAAATTATTACGTAAATATATACTTAAAATAATCATCTGTTTTGAAGAAAATTATTCTAAATGCAATCGGGGTTCATCATCAACAACCAATTTATTGAGTAAATATCAACAAACTGTTAGATAAAGCTCTAAACTAGATGCAAAAGGAGAGAGACAAGTGAAAGAAAATAACCTGATGATAGATGTTTGCACAACTGGAATATTCGTGTGTATTTATGTCTAAATCGTGTGTATTTATGTCTGAAATACAAAATATTTCGCTTTTTTGAATGTAACTTTTCAAAAATGTCTCTGTATAAATGTTCTACGTAGACAGAATAATTTATTCAATGTGCTTATGTTCAAAGTGTACCATTGCGATCTTAAGAGATACAAAGTCGAGAACAAAATCCAGTATGGAGGCCATAACATACAAATTTACATTTCCGACTTCGTACTTGAATTTCCTAAAAGGTACGTGTCCAAAATGTTCAAAAAATCCACATGTTTCCGTTTTCGATTAAATAAATAAAAATAGTAATCAAAATTCCCATTTTCTCGAAGGCTCTTCCTAATTTTATCTTATACCTATGTCTTAAGATAACGAAGATCCCAATGGGGTGTCTCGAAAAGTGAATTAGATGCAACAACGTCAACAAGTAACGAATATATTGAGAGAAACTGCCACTAAAAATCCCATAATTTCTAAGTACTAAGTGTTTTGGGATTAATTCACTAAGAGCATTCGGTTCCTAATAGTATTTTAATGGAAAGTGATATTTTTAAAGACATATACATACATATGTGTTTATCTTCTTGTTAAGTCAATCGATATAACTTAACTCTGAAGCTATTAGTTGCATCGAAAAATCTTTAGCATTGTTTTTTGAATAATACTAATTTAAATACACATAGGCATCAACAGAGATTTTAATTTTCTTAAGAGCGATACCTACTCCTCAGGATATTCAAAATTTCCACTCCATGTACAACAAAAGAAAATTATGTATTTTTTCTGTGGAATAAGTACGATGGCATTATATTGTATTAATTTGTGTGTAAGGTTATTTTAGATACAAAATGGCTCGCTTCTGGGGCAAAATAAATATATATTTTTCTGGAGTACAATCAGAAATCAGATTCTGAGGTTTTTAGTGGTAAATCAGTGTTTCCCAGTATATCCACCACTGGTTTACATAATTCTATACATTTTTACCTTTACTTAAACAAATCACTAGCTGAAGTTTAATCAGTCTGCATTAAACATGTGTATTTGCAAAAATTTCATATTTTTCAAAAACTTCCTTCTTTATCTCGACAGACAGGGTGCCACCTAACGAATGTTACATACTACAAGGGTATATCTAAAACCCAAATGGTGTGATTTAACCAAACTTGCTTAAACGAAAAATGTGTCAGAAAAAGTTACAGGCTGTTAAAATTTCTGTTTTTTTTTATTGTTTTCTCCTTAACTCAGAACCCAGTTAACCTATTTGAGCAAAATTTGCTGTTGCTTAGTTTCTCTTCATGAAGTATTAACTGATTATGTTCCTATTACGTTAAATCATACAGGGCGTTCATTTTACTACAATGAATATTCTTCTGTAACTTTATTGTATGTTTAACTTTTTACTCTCAACTATCAGAAATAGGCAGAGAATTTTATTCTACACAAAAAATATATACCTATTAAAAGTCGAAATTATGTTCGGTTGTGAAGATATTACAGAAAATATTTATTAACACATACCCAGTTGGCAGAAAACCGTTTCAACCATATTCCACACGCATTAGTTACAATGTTTCCATTCCGCTCGCTGAGATTAACATTTTGCGAACAATTTCTACTGTTACATAACAGGGGTCACACTTTTCTCGGGAGAATTTCCTTTACAGATGAAGTTGTTTTTACCCATAGAGGTGTTTTTAATTGGAAAAATTCTCACGTGTGTAGCGAAGAAAATCCACACGCAATAAAAGAGCATCACTTCCAACAGAAATTTTCACGAACGTCTGGTGTGGGATTATAGGAAATTTTATTTTGGGGCCTATCGCCTTACCTGCAAGGTTGAACGGCCAAAATTAATTGGAATTCCTTCGGCAAGACTTCCTGGAGCTCTCGAAGAAGTACCCATTAATACTAGACGACAAATGTGATTTATGCTCTGCTTATTACAGCCCTTTGGTGAGAGATCAATTAAATCAAGCATTTCCAAACCGTTGGATTGGTCGGGGTAGTGACTTTCCTTTTCCTTCTCGCTTTTGATCAATTAGACTTTTACTTTTGGGGTCATTTGAAATAAATTGTTCACAACTCTGTAACACCTAATACGGAAGAAGAACTTTGGGACATAATAAAAGACGCCGTACGACAAGTTAGACAAACGTTTAATTCGTTTCCTATTCACAATAGTTTCATAAAATGTTTAAGGAAATGTGTCGAAGAGAATAAGTGACACGTAGAACATTTATTATAAATTAACAGACTTTTTATTACTGCCACCTTTCAGATTATGTTATTTATTATATTTATTATGGATACTTAGTTATTTCCAAAAAATATGGGGTAGGTATGTGTTAACAAATATTTACTGTAATATCTTCATAACCGAACATAATTTCGACTTTTGATAGGTTTTTGTGTAGAATAAAATTATCTACCTAGTTCTGACAGTTGCATGTAAAAATTTAAAATTACAAGAAAGTTACAGAAGAATATTCTCAAAGGGTTGTAGTTAAAAAGAACGCCCTGTATGATTTAACTTAATAGGAACATTATCACTGCATACTTCATGAAGAGAAACTAAGCAACAGCAAATTTTGCTCAAATCGGTTAACTGAGTTCTGAGTTAAGAAGAAAACAAGAAATAAAAAAGAAACTAACTTTTTTTGCGACATTTTTCGTTTAAGCAACTTTGATTAATTAAATCGACACAATTTGGATTCTAGAATATACCCCTGAAGTATGTAACATTCGTTAGGTGACACCCTGTATAAAATTTTCTCCTTAAAATTATTCAATAAATTACATAAATGTATAAAACGTTCCCTAGTATGCTTGTCAATTAATATTCAGCGGAAATGAAATGAAATTAATGAAATGTAAACTGAAAACATCCTCTCTGGAATTTCTTCAGGCTTTTTCTAAGACTTTCGGCCATTCGGGCGGACATAAAGATCAGACTTGATAAAAGTTCCACATTTATTTTCCCTTCGACTGATAAAAGGCCTACCTTTTAAACTGTAACGAACATCTTAAGTCCTGGACCAACAAATCATATCGATTTACAAATTTATGTCTGCCTCTTACTTAGTGGAACTGTAGCGAAGGCCGAGAGGGTTTGAGATTTTACAACTTTCATGAGCAAAGTTTACGACATAGATCCCAGTAATAAATTCTTATGTGTAGTCAAAATTTAAGACCATCCTAATATCCGTTGTGTCTGTTGTATACAAATTGGATGGAATGAAAGAACATGATTAAGGGAGAACATAGGCACAAAACTCCCTCAAACCTTCTTGTCACTGATGTGTAGTCGTAGCTGTTTAAGTTGAGTGCTAGAAGAGAACTTTGTAATTAAATCGACAGTGCTCCATCTAACGTGAGTAGACCGTTTATAACTTAATAAAACTTGAATGCATCATATTTGTTCGTTCTTTGGAAGTAGTAAACAATAAAACATTTGATGCTTTCTTTTCCACATCATTATAAATCAACAGGATGAGAGTAAAAAATAGAAAATTGTTTATAACATACGTATACTTATAAGTAAAATGGAGGAAGAAATTTTAACCTATAAAATCGGATAGGATCATGTAGATAATGTTTACAAACTTGGAGATTTTTTAATGGTAGGTAGAATGCAATAATAGTAAGCGTTTTCAATAATCAAAATCAGTGACTGCAAAACGGAGGTTAAAAATAATAATAGCCAAAATTGTTAAAACATATTGAGAACCCCTGAAATCGTCTCTGAGTGCAACATAAAAAGAGTTAATATATGCGACAGTAGATGAGGCGTCGATCGTTTCTTTGTCCACTTTCTTATAGTAAACCGAAATTGCTAGTTCAATTTTTGCTAATTAATACTGCTATTTTAGATTGTGTTACGGAAGCGTCTTTTATTGTAAGAATATTAGTTAGCACGTAAAATCATTTATTTTCCTGGATACTTATATTATTTATGAAATCTTTGGTATGTTTATAACAATTGATTCAAATTTGGTGTGGTGTTAATATTTACACATGTGCATAATTTACTGTAAAATTTACAAATTTTTGTAGGTCAGTGGTGTAGGAATGGGCGATATTTTTTTACCCCAACTTCTACGCCAATGACCTAATAATTATTTGGGATTCATTTTTAGATTCCGTGGACAATTCTACATAAAAAAGGTATACTTGTTGAAAATCAGTATACCTAGTGTATCGTTTTACCGAAAATCTCAGTTGAATGGGAGACCGTTCTTCTGATCTAAAAAAATTAGTTTGTTAAGGGTAGGAAATAAATTTTAAATTAATATTATTATAATGTCACGTATTAACTTAGAATTCAAAAGGTTGGAGGTGCCATTGAATATGCTGTCCACCGCACTGTAGAGCGCAACAAAAAAATGAGCTCAGAGAGGGATATCACCCTCGGAATTCATCACATTACGAATGCAACAAATAAAACACATGGGGTTATATTTAGAATTTACCAGTCGTTTCGCCGATGTAGAGACATATTTTTTTGTGGGGCTGTGTTATTTAATTATTAGGTTACTTGAAAATCTTGATCCTATACAGGGTGTCTCCTATACAGGGTGTCTAGTGGACTGATAATTTTTAAGAAATTTAAATATGCGACCAAATTTTTTTCGCTACAAAGACAAGGGGGCCCACGAAAAATTGTCTTAAGGGGGTTCCCCACCAGAAAACGTTGCACCATCAGATTTCACATGTCATAAAACCCCTGTGTACCAAATTTAGTGATTCTCGTACAACAGGGTTCTGAGATATAAAAAGAAGATTATTCTTAGGGGCGGACTTCAGGGGGCTGTAACTCCGAAAGAGGGGGCCACTTGGCAAAAATAAAAAATACGGGTCCCCTAAATTTGTTCTAAGAATATGTGACCAAATTTTGTTTCATGAATTTCGGGACACCCTGTATATCATTTATACGAGGATATTAAGATACTTACTTTTAAACACTGACAGTTATGAAATTACTTAATTAAATTATTTCAAATTACAAAAGAATGACTTCAATACAATATTAGTTAAACATTTTAGCTTTATCATAATTTTCAGTATCTGGAGCAATAATTCTAATGAAGTAGTAAAAATTACATTAAAATTAAGTCCAACAAGTACTTGGTACCTATGTACTATGGTTTTTATAAACTTATGTATGAGTTTTTTTATTTCAATTTTGGACTTTTTATGCTTTCCTTTTGTTTATATATGTTTTGTAATTGAGTCCTTCTGCCCGTCGTATATTTTGATAATACTTTTCTCACAAAACAATTCCTAAGGGATCATAGAGAAATCGGTTTATTAAAAAAAGTCTTATTTCTATGGAGACTTTGCTTTCACATGTATATTCGACATATTTTATATTTTTAATATTAAAATAGAAGTTCCGCCACATTAACCGAAAATAATGAGAACCATTTTCCATGTAGGTTTTTGTGCCAAACGATGATAGGTCATCAGTAGGGTCACAAGAATTCTGCTCGGATCAATAAATTTCCAGGCTCGTTACTGGCCCACTAGCATCGATCATGTGAACTGAAATTATACCCAACTAGAAAACTTATGTTACGATTTCTCCGGTTACCTCTCCTTTTCAGCGGTCAAAACTTTTACAGTGATCGTATTTTTTTAAAACGAGCAGCAACATTGAAAAGGTCGTTTTATTAAAAAAAAATATGGCCTCTTGAGAAAATTGCCTACAGAAAGCCATTCTTGAGAAAAATGGCATTATAAATACAGGTTTGGGTAGTAGTGTCACGGATTTAAAACTCTGAGTTCAGTAGGCGATGAAAACAAGATGTTGATTGCTGTGGCTATCAGGTAATGTCATTATTGTCGTGTTTCTTTAGGATTTTCATCACTCCTCATTATGCAAATTATGAGGTGTCCGCAGTGTATCAAGACAATTAAATGTATGAAAACTAATGTTCACAAAACTTTAAAAAAGCAACTTCTTCCTCCATTTCATTTAACTCCTGCTCAAGAACTTGAAAATTTAGGTCCCAACACCCGTTTAGATACAATTTTGCCACTGGTTGATGAATGGCTTTGCAGAAGACAATGGTATGCTTAAAAAATTGTTTTGTGCCGACGAATCTTGTTTTACAAGGAACGGAACTCAAAATTTTAAATCCGTGACATTGCTACGCAAACCGAAACATACGAACTCGCAAATAATGCAATTTTTCTCAAGAATGGCTTTCTGTAGGCGATTTTCTCAAGAGACAATATTTTTTTAAATAAAACAACCTTTTCAATGCTGCTGTCCGTTTTAAAAAAAATACGACCTATGAATATGCAGTCAAACGTTGTCGGTGAAATTTGCGGACACCCTGTATATTTAAATACATTGGTAACAATTGTTCTAATTTTACTTTATAGACTAAGGGAGCCTGTATTGTTAAAGCCGATTCTAATAGTGTGTCACAAATTGACGATCAGTCAACAATGTTTATGGCACATAAAAATAAAGACTTTTAGAGATTTTATAAGATTTTTATTGATTCATAATAACTGCAATTTTTAACGGCTATAAAAATAAATTTTATATAAAAGATATATATTTTAAAATATATTAGTATTTTGCTAAAAATAAATAAAAATTAATAGCAGCTACAAAATCGCAAGTACGTAAAAGAAATACAATTTTGAGAATAGCGGGACAACCCGATTATTTACTTAATTATGCTTACCATACAAGAAAATAATGAGTCTCTGAGTAATTACATCAATGGAAATACTTCGTAATAATACAATAGTATAATTAAATGAAAATTGATATTAGAAAGTAGATATGCTGTTTACGGTATAAAATATAATCGTTTCTGTTTTTACAAAATAGCTTTACTGACGATATTCGATTCGGTTTCATTGTATTTTTTTTTTCAACCAGCAAAAAAAAGACAATAAATACAATACATTATGGCAATTTTGTGTCAACTATGTCTTGTATAGTAATCTATTTATATTGTTATTATTTTTTTAACTCTGTTTATATATTTTACTATTACTATTCTTTTAAAACACTGAAGAAGACAGGAGTTCTACTGCAACGTTGGTTACGTGGAGAATTTATAGGATTAATTTAGTGGTTCCAAATACTATCAGAATGTTGTTGTGAATCTAAAAAATTACTTCGAAATATTGTAAAACATATTATGTCTGTACTGACATAAAACAAAGAAAGTTAGAAGTTATAACTCACAATTTTCTTTGAAATTACCCCTAAAATTGCAGAGTTACAAATATTGTTGCTAACAATAGTTTTTATACAAACAAATGTCAGAAATATTTAGTAGCAGTCCTGACATTTTTCGAAAAACTTATTCGTTTTTGTTTTGCACTCAATATTTCTGTTTTTTTCAACACACTGAATGCTTACATATTTGATGTATGTACTGACTCTAGCAGTCCGGTCAAAATAGATATTTCAAATAACGAAAATTCCGACAGAGCTAAATTTTGGTGTAGACCTTGGGTACACCATTAGAAATAAAGTGTCAAAAGTCCCCATGGATCCCATGTGTGCTAAAAAAGTTATTCGGGGTCAAAGGTCAAAATTTGAGGTTTTTTGGATTTTTTCGAAAACGGTAAGTTTTATCAAAAAAGTAGCTCTGACAACACAAATTATAGATCTTAAAATTATCTACAAAAATAGTCCCTACACTTTTTTTTCTAAGAATCACCATTCCTGAGATATCGCGATTCTAATAGTTGAAAGAGTCACGTTCTACATGATAAGCACACATTTCCACACCACCTGTGAGGTAATGTACTTTGGCGCGTTTTTTTAACGTTTCCCCAGTAGGCCTACTCCATGAACTGTTATGACGGAATTTTCAGGGACAATACTCTTTTAACTGCATGATGATTATTTATATTGATATTAGTTATTGACTTTAACTGTAGTTCTGATTTCTTTTGATATTTTAATCTGATTCATACTCTTCAAAGTCGACTTCAACAGTCATGTCTTCTTCGATTTCTTCTTCGTCTTCCTCTTCTTCTTGCTGGATGTTCATAAATTGTTCAAATGAAGATGAATCAGCTGTCTCTTCATCGAAATCACATGAATCTTCGTCTGTTGTATTCAATTGGACATTTGAGCAAGACTGGCTTTGGCAATTAGTACACCCTGCAGAACACAGTTCAGTGCAATTGCAAAAAATAGTGTTTAGGAGTTTTTCCGGAGCAGGTAGGAGTAAAGTTTGAATCGGTTCCAAAGTATTATCTGTTAATTTCCAACCCCAGTCTTCTGGGTTCAGTTGATTGCCTAGCCATGTCTGAACTTGATAGTATACTCGATACAAGTGTTGATTAGCAGAA
>NW_019416483.1:271617-276232 GCF_000390285.2 Anoplophora glabripennis | reverse complement strand
CCGTAGATTAGCTATGCTTGTACGGAGGATTGGCACCCTCTGTGCAGGTATGGTAGGGTGGAAGAATATTGGCTTGAGTCAATGTGAGAGATTGACACCGGTTGGCATTTGACCACCCCCCTAATTAATGAGGTTTTCCAGGTTTCCCTTATTCCTGCACTGAATGGTGGTTAGGGCCTAGCAACATAAGTCGTTCATGGGCACAAATGCGGCCTGCTTAATAATAATATGCCGCCTCCTCTCCCGCACAAGTCTCCGAATTCTGGGCTAATTCTCGTAGTTAGAATGAGGAGTAGAGATATTATTATATTATATTATTATTATCATTTTAAAAATTGCAATCAACTATTCCAAAATTCTTAATCTAAAAATTTTGAATTACCACGGTTATAGAAGTTTGGTCAGTATAATTATTTGTCTAGCAACTTTAAAGAGAAATACGTACTCAATTCTATAATTCCGATAAACGTTGAGAATTCCAGCTTACGATTCGTCAACAAAGTGAGAGATTTGCATTAGTGTTTCGTTACGCTTACGTACACTGGATTATAGACTTAAATGTAAGCAAGAAACAACTACTATTGGCCATTACATCACATCCAGACCTACACAGCTCGAAGAGACACCAGGACTAGAAATGCATTTCTTGACTTCTGGTAAAGTAGACAAGTACATCTGAGACCTACTGTACATACTGACTACAGAAAAATCGTTAAAACACTAAGGGAATCCACAAATAAGCGGAACAGGAAAGTTGAGAAACCGCTTAGAGAAACTGCTTATCGAAAAAACATCCCAAACGGACGAACCTGGATAAGTATCGGATCCCTATTAATCTGACATCTGTGTAATTAGATGGTCTAAATTTCATTATAGCACCCAGGATAATCATCAATGTCCTGCAAACCAAGTACATTACATATTATGAACTATCGAAACTTCAAAATAAAATCTGTCAAAGGAAAGAAGTCCATCATCCAATAATGACCATTATTGACATCACATAGAAGGATTTCTGAAAGACATCAATGGAATACATAGGAAAATCCGCTTAACTATGCAGATACAACATAATAGTTTCCTAACGTTTCTAGATATGCTCGTCAAAAGAAAACCAGTCGGCATTCTGGACCATAGCGTTTACAGAAAGCCAACTTACAGAAATGGATTTAATCACATCACCAACCAGCCCACCAACAACGTTCGAATGTCGAGCGAGCTATCAAAAAGACAACAACGTGTTTACATATATACAAGGATGACTAACTAGATAGGTCACATCTTAAAAAAATAGAAAGTTAATACTATCTATAACATTTCAGGAAAGAACGGGACTGTTCCGGTGTATACAGCTTGATGATAAAGTTTGAAACAAAATTCGTAACTTTTATACTGAGTGATTAAAAAAAAACGCTGAGACAAGTCGAGTTTGTTCTCGGGAGGGGCATCTTTTAAGATGATTCAGTTGTATACAGGGTGACCCAGAAAAGCTGGACGGCCAATAAATTTGTCTTTTCTTATGGAACACCCTGTATATTTTTTTCATATTCGGATAAAGCTTTCTCTTACAAATACAGAGATGTAAAGTTTGATGGGTCTATCTCAAATAACAAGCGAGATATTGCGAGAAAATGACATTTATTTCAAAAAATTATTTAATGCCATGCATTTTTGATAAAAGAATTTGTACTTGGAAACGAAAAAAATAAAAAACGAAAAAAGTTGAGCAATAAAAATTAGGGTTCCTTTTGTTGGCACTCAGGTCATTGATAATAGTATATGATGTTACTAGGAGTAGAAGGCGATCATTATGTGTTGAGTTCAAAAGTTTGCTCGCCGAGGCGTTAGCCGAGGCTGAGCAAATTGGGCAAAACACATAATGAGCCTTCCACTCCGAGTGACATGTACTATTTTTTCTTCAAGCGTGAATATAAAAATTACTAATTTTGAAAATTTATAGCGGATAACGCGATGTTCAATCTCAGCACAAAATAAAATCAGTAGGTAGGTAATACTATTTATTTTATACATTTTATACATTTTATTGATTAATTAAACATGACAGTTTTAACCACTTTATTCATGAATAAAAAAACAAATGTAACAATTATTTTTCTTTAATTTGAATTAAACGAATAAACATCTAAATTACCTACATGTCTATCATCAAACTTTATTTATTAACATGAATATTAAATGTGCAATTTTGTATGGTACAGTTGTTGATATTTAAAGCGCTGCTGGCTGTCTTTTTTTCAAAGTTTACAGTTCTGTCGTTGAATACGTTACTTGTAATAAGGTTCTCAGTTTCAGTGTTAACAATTGTNGTCATAGAAATCCGTGCGATAGAGAAAGATGGCTATAATGAAAGCGTCTAATAGTCACCGCCCATTTCGCCCATTCACAAATAAGAAGTGGATCTTATTTGTGGAAGGGCGAAATGGGCGGTGACTATTAGACGCCTTCATTATAGCCATCTTTCTCTATCGCACGGATTTCTATGACTTTATCGCTCTCACGTAACGGCCGATGAACCATGGGGACTTTCCGACCCTGTATATGTGCATATCATGTAGAACGTGCATGACTCCTTCAACTTTCAGAAAAAAAAAGTATAAGGACTATTTTTGTAGATAATTTTAAGATCTATAATTTTTGTCTGAACTACTTTTTTGATGAAACCTCAAATTTTGACCTTTGACCACGAAAACTTTTTTAGCACACGTGAGATCGATGGGGACTTTTGACACATTAATTCTAATGGTGTATCCAAGGTCTCCACCAAAATTTAGCTCTGTCGGAATTTTCGTTATTTGACCACTATTTTTATGACTAATTTGACCGGACTATAGAAGGAATACAGGCGGAATATACATTGGTTATATATTTAAAAATATTCCGAAATGATCGTCAAACGTCAAATGATGAAGGGAAATTTTTTACATAATTTAATTTTCAAGGGTCCAGCTGTGTTCAGAGTAGAAACTAATCAATGTAATGTAGTACGGTTTGATTAAAAATTGTATCCATGTTCTCCATTTTTAAATAAATATGTGCATATTTATATTTACATTGTAAAGAATACTTTAGGTGAAACCCGACCATTTTTCAAATGATATGTATTTTAGCATAAAGAATGATATGAGTAATAAATTCTCAGTTAGGTATTTTTTACACATCTGTTAAAAAGTTTGCTTTTATATCATGAATTCACGTAAAAAAAAACTATTATAGAGACAATAATGATGCAGTTGTTTGAGTAATCAATCTTATGATTAATGCCAACATAATTATAAATTAAAATTAGAAATTTACCTAGTCACTACTAATTTATTATTTTTATTAGTAGATGCACATTGATGTGAAAACTATGTAGTAATGATTTATACCGTACCTACAGAAAGATTAAAGAAAACGATGATATTTGTTCGCTTAAAGATCTAATTTAAATAACACAAGCTGTCGATTTCTTCAGATCTAATTACACGTGCCACAAAAAGAAATAAGTTAGTGCTTAAACTGTTACAATAGCGCAATTAATTGTAATGAATAATAATGATAAATGAGCAACTTCTCAAATTTGAGAACGTTTATCGCAATGTTCTCTGGACCTTGACAGCATATAACCTCCAAAATTTGTGGAACAACTTCAACCTTACTTTGACTTGTTAAGAAGTGTAGCTTATAAAACCAAGCCACAGAATCTGTGTTTGATTACGAACGTTAAGCGGCGTAATGTCAATAATTTCATTAATATTGTATCCAGATATAACTAAATGTACTTATAAAGAATAGGAATAACATGTTTTTGGCAAAATATTTTGATAAAATGAGTTACATGACATTTATCTTAAAACCTATAAACTAAATATATGTTGCCGTATTATGTAAACTTAAAAACGCAACAGAAAAATGCACTGCATGTAACATGAAAAAGTATCCCTTATTTCACCACTAGTTTTACTTATAACTAGATATATCGGCGAATTCCTTTAAGTTAGTTCTGTGAAATAAGATGAACAAGGGGCCAGGATATCAAAAATTCTTGAAAAGGAACTCAGTCGTGTATAAAATATATTTTACATATTTCTTCTTTGAAATAATCGTGTATATAGAAACCGTTTTCCATAATAATAGCCGACTCGCTTTCACTTTTCAGACGAGTTTCCTAATTCAAATAAATTCAAAGAAAATCCTTTGAAATTCTGTACGCTATTTAAAAAAAGTTTTACCATTTTAAAATAACTAAAGAGTTTCTTTGCATGTTATCTCAAAGGCTTTTGATATAAGCCGTTTTATAAACTAAATAATACACATAATCAAATAGGACAAAATTTTACAGAAAAATTATTATGGTATTATTTACCATTAACAATTATTGTAATTGGTTGTATCCCATTGTTTTTATAATCGGTCGATAGCCGCACGGTTTAAGGCGTCAGTACTTAAATCGATGTGTGCTATCTGCCCGGGTTTCGAATCCCGCGGCCGGTAGACCGTAGATTAGCTATGCTTGTACGGAGGATTGGCAACCTCTGTGCAGGTATGGTAGGGTGGAAGAATGTTCGCTTGGGTCAATGTGAGAGATTGACACCGGTTGGCATTTGACCACCCC
>NW_019416483.1:262002-268587 GCF_000390285.2 Anoplophora glabripennis | reverse complement strand
ATTATATTTCCCAAATCTTTTACATCATTAACTTTTACTTGAATGAGTTCATCGCATCTACAAGCTCCTGTGACTCCAAATATTAGTGCAACCTAAAAAATATAGAATTATTAATTTTGTAACAATAAAAAAAGTTGGAAAATGCAAGGAAATTCTAAAACATGACGTAATTTTAAGACATCTATATTTATGAGTTTTTACAACATTCTTCCAATGAGCTATCTTTATTTCCGAAAATTGTTTATTATTCTCGTAATGGATACTATAAAATAACTTGAAGTTTACAAATTATAACAAAATTTTGTATTACAAATATAAAAAGGTTAAATATATATCTACCTATAATTTAAAAAGTACATACCTTGGTTGCTAAATATTTATCATCAGGTGCTTTATTCAGGAATTCGTCAAATTCTTTTTTAGACAAAACTTTCGACTTTTTTGGTTTATAATTTTCACCTTGTCGTTTCAAAAATGTAATTAATTTTGAATATTTCTCAATATTTACATTATGTTTAATTTAGATTTTACCATTGAATATTGCGCCCATAAAGTTGAACTTTTCAGTGTTCTGGATAATCTTGTAAAATATGCTATCATCACATTTTCTGAATAAATATGTGCATTATTTTCTTTTGCCCAATTTATGAATTTATCATAAGCATTTTCATAAATTTTTCTCGACTTTGTTGGTATAAGTGTTGCCACTGATGTATTTGCAATTTCCAGTAATTCTGGTGGTGTGCACTGCATTTCTTCAGACATTTTAAAAACGACCCGACGCGACATCAAATTTCAACTGACACTTAATGAAACGTCAAAGCTTCTTGAATCTTTAATTCGTTGCTAGGATACTTACCTACACATTGTTACATTTTTTTACTAGTTAAAAAATGAAAAATATTTGTACTAGTTAAACAATAGGCTGCTTCTAAAGGAGGTGTTGCACTATATAATATAAGTATTATTAACGCTTGAAGAAAAAAATTATTAAATTTCGGTTTTTGGTCGTTGCTTAGAAACAAAGACACCACTGTTGTAGAGTAGCATTTTCACATATTAGTACGATACTATAACCTTAATAAACTTTGCAAATTTATCACTAAATTTTTTGGAGCTTAGAAGGAACGGCACATTTAACTGAACGTGAAAGGATAGAGATCTTAATGACGGTTGGATATGGTGATAAGCTACGAACCCATGCCGAAGCATGTGAGCTGTTTAATCAAGCACATGCTGCCAGCCCACCAATTACACGATCTACGGTGAGTAAATTGGTCGCCAAGTTTACAGAGACAGGGTTCGTAAGAGATAGGACACGACAAGGTCGACCTCAAATCGCTGAAGAAACCAAGTTAAATGTATCGCTGGAAATTGAAGAAAATCCCTATCAGTCAACAAGACAACTAACCCTAAACAACAATGTGGACCAATCACATGTTGTAAAGTTGCTTCGTGCAGAAAAGTATCATGGATATAAAGTTCAGCTGATACACGAATTAAATGAGGATGACCCAGACCGCCGCCGGTTGCACTTTTGTGAACAATTAATTTACGGTGTGATAACTATCTAAGCAACATAATTTTTTCTGACGAGGACAGATTCTGTTTAAATGGCTCACTGCATCGCCATAATTGTAAATATTGGTCAAATGACAATCCCCATTGGCCGCAAGAACTCCACAGTCAGCGGCAAATTAAATGTAGGGGTGGGAGTTATGATGAACCTATGGGAAGGCGATTTTTGGTCCTTACTTTTTTGAAGAAAACCTCACTGCTGCTAGATGTTTAGATCTTCTGCATTTTGAATTGGTGCCGGCTATAGCAATTCTTTTTCCCAACGCTGCAGACGGCGATATACCTACCCCATGAAAATATTTCCACCTCACTATGGCTTAGAGGTTCGGCAATATCTTGATGATACATTTCCTGAAAGATGGATAGGGCGGAGTGGATCTCTTGAGTGGTCCCCGTGTTCCCCGTCTGGATTTTTTTCTATGGGGTTATTTAAAATCTAATGTATACTTCAACCAAACAATTTAGCATACTTACTGAGAATTCGTGCTAAAATGGAAAGAATTAGCCCAGAAATTATTGAGCGTAGTGAAAGTGACTTGGCGCGGGCCAGTGCCAAATTGTTGGTGGAGGATAATTTGAAAATTTACGTTAAATTTCGTTAATTATTTGCATTTGTTTCGATTCCAAGTACAATTTCTTTTATGAAAAATGACACTAAATAATGTTTTGAAGTAAATGTAATTTTCTTGCAATATCTCGCTTGTTACTTGAGATAGAAACATCAAACCTTACATCACTGTATTCGTAAGAAAGATTTATTCGAATACGAAAAAATATACAGGGTGTTCCATAAGAAAAAACAAATTTATTGGCCGTCCAGTTTTTCTGGGTCACCCTGTATACAACTGAATCACCTTAAAAGCTGCCCCTCCCGAGAACAAAATCGGCGTTTTTTTTTAAATCACTCAGTATAAAAGTTATTAATTTTGTTCCATATTTTATCATCACGCTGTATATAGGGTGTCCCGAAACTAATGCAACACAATTATTAAGACAAATTTAGAGGACACGTATTTTTTATTTTTGCCAAGTGGCTCCCTCTTTCGGAGTTTACAGTCTTGAGGTTTACAAAACAAATTATATACATACTCTGAATGAATGAAACTGAATTCACCCTTTCTGTCCTGTCACTAACTGACAACGAAACAATTATTACTTTGAAAAAATTTATTGCTTTTTATATATTCCACATTTATTTTATTATATTTCACAACTTATTTACACATTATTCGATAATAGAAAGGTTATTATAGTATAACCAATAAAAATAGTTTCCAGCGTATATTCCTTTAGGTTTAAAATTACTATAGGGAGGTCGAGCAGCCCCAAGCCTTGTTGTCACTACCGCAGCAACATATCTGACACAATTGCCAACGTAAATGTAATAAAAATTCCGAATTCTAAAGCTTCCAGTAAAAATGTGACCCCCTCTTTAATATTATTTTAAGGATGAAAACATGTAAACAGAGAAAGGCATTATGCTATTTATCAATGTTGTTTGATAATAATTTAGGTTTACACAATGTTTATACAATTATATTCTGCATCGTTTGTTCAAATTTTGAAAATACTCGTATAAAGTAAGTAGACAGTTCTAAAACAAAAAAAAAAGACTAAAAAATCGATCTGTATTAACAATTTATGTTTTTAATAAATGACTAATACGGTGAGCATAAAGGTTTAAGAGCTTAGTACTGGCCAGGAATGTTGTCCTGACTCCTTATCCGGATAATACTAGAGCCGATGTTCGATCGGGGTCTTTGCATCAACTGCTGACATCTTTTCGAGCCATATTGGATTTTTCTTGTTCGCCTTGTGGTATTCCAGTTCGACTTTCGCGGTATTTCTGGCGTTTTCCCGGGAAATTCGAAAGTGGGCTGGTATGCTTATACGCCTCGCGCTTCATCCGTGGTCGCTTTACCCTCAACATCGAGCTTTCTCGACATCGGACAGCTCCAGCGCCAGCGGTTGAATTCAAAGAATCATTGAAAATTTCGATTTCCAGCCGGCACTGTTTGAGTATTTTCTGCATTCGAAACCTTGTTGGTTTTTGAAGCTTGAGACTCCTTACTCGAAAATATCATTCTCCCTACTCGTGTTTATAAGCCAATAAGTGGAATGACAATTTGTCTCTTAATTGCTAAATCAGCTCCAATAAATGCTCTCAATATTTGAAACGTACACATACAGAATGTTTCATGTATCCCCAGAAATAAAAATATAGAGAATTATGGTCGGATGCTTGCTACCTTCAGATAATTTTCTATTAGGTTTAAGTATTTAAATTTATTATTTTTCGTAATTTTTTATTTTCTTGTAACTTCGTAACAAATAAAGATTGACCTATCGTTTTTATTATTATTTTTTAAAATTATTAATATATAAATATACTAACTGATATACAATAATTTTAATTAAAACAGAAAATTATGATACATTTTTTAATAATTTTACGAATTGTCGAATCAGAATAGAGTAGTTCGTAAATATTTTCTAACAAAATATGCGTAATCTCTATTGTATAGGCTTTTAATAAATATATATTAAAATTAGAATTACATATTATAAAAAATTATATTCATTTTAGATATGAAAATGCAAACTAATAAAGTTTATATCATACCACTTCGTACTATCAGGGGCAATAATATGTAAATCATACGGCATGTGAAGGCAATGCCAATATCCTATTAAAACGGTGATATCTGGAACAAGGCAACTGCCTGTCGAAATTGAGTCACTTAAGCTATACCTTAGGGAGTATACTCCTAGAAAGATGGCAGGTTCCGAGCGATATATGTATGTATTAATATTCAGTGTGCCTCCTGATATGAAAACTATGAACTAATTTAAAAGTATTGAATTATTTCAGCAGCTTCTACGTTTCGATCAATTGTTCTCCGAAAACCACAGCAAAAATGTGAAGGATAAAGCGGCATAACAATTGCTGATTTCAAAGAAATATTTACCTCACACGATAAATAGTAGACTTTAGGCTTTCAGTAATATAAAACTAAAAATATGTGTATGAAACGACGTTGTTAGGTATTAAGTGATGTCCAATATACCAAATTAGCCCAAAATGAGTTAATTAAATAAATGAATAAATAATAGATAATATGAATAAACGAAGTAGGAATCTATACAAAATCATTCAAAGGCCTTTTTTAACACTGAATCGTGTAATCAAAATATACATTACTGATAATTCTGATCCCATATGTTAATATTGTTTTAAACTTTTACTAATTTTAGGCAATAGAAACCCCTTTCAGTGTTATTATAGTGTGAAAATTAAGACAATTTATATTACTGCACAATAAGAAAAATTCAATGCAGCCTCTTTATCTATCTCTATCTCTATCACAACATAGGTATCTATTCCTGGCATGTGAGCTACTATCTCACACAAAATACAGGCTTTCATTTTTGTTCTGGATTTCATGTTTAACAGTTTTCTATTTTTTTTAATAAGTCAACTCAGAAAAATATATAACATAACCAATAAGTACATGAACAAATATGAACAAATGTAAGAATTAATACTTTCAGTTTCACACATTAAGTAAATTCATATTCGCAGCACACAACAACTACAATTAAGATTAATAAAGTGATTAATCTCTGTAAAAAGCTTTTTTACACGACAAATGTTTGAACCGTTTTTAGATGTCAATGGGATTATATCGGGCACCATATACTGGCTTCTAGTATATTGGATTGCCACCCAGTGACCTGGGATTGATCCTAGAGCCGAGCAGAAAGAGTGGAATTTTTATTCAACGCCGTTAGTTGAAACAGGAGCAGCAAGTACCAATATAAATATTTGTTACTTTTCCGTATGTGGGTTTATTAAAAATGTATCACTTGCTTTACTTATAATTAATTAATGTTAGTCGGTACACCCTAAGTACAGAGTCTGGGACACATACTTTCAATCTTTTTTGAATAACTACATAATTATTAAAATTTATATCCGTGATTAATTTTTTTAAATTTTTCTATTGAATAAAAATATTTTCATTAATGTCTAGTAAAGATAAACTTGCTTATTTCAAATGGAATTTATATTTTATATTGTTTTCGTTTTCGTCCCTCGTTATGATCTTTTGAATGAATTAACATATTTTTTAAAACTTTCAACACCCTGCTTCTCGAAATCTAAGCGTTTCCACTCGCATGTGTATAGGAACTTTTTTTCTTTAAATATCATAAGAAATTGTGTCCTGAAGTTACGGACCGTACTTAGGAAACACCCTGTACTTATACCTGTACCCTGTATATAAAAGCCTTGTAAAAATTGGATGTAGTAATAAAATTTCTGTTTATAATACTGTCACTTTTAGTAAGACAACGGGTTGCAAGTAGGTTACTAAACGTGATGATATCGAAATTAATGAGTGAGAGATGCCAGAAATATTTTAATGGCCATATATTCTTTATTATTAACGATAGGTTTTAGCCTATATTATTACATTAAAAAAAAATTCTGGCATATATTATTTTGCGATATTTAAAAAAAAATCCCACACAAAATTTAGTGGCATCATAAAGATGTTTTAGTTCATAGCTACCACTTTTGAATTATCTTAATTTCCAAAATTCGCGTCAGGTGACTATTATAGGCAATTGCGCATGCTTTGAATTCTGGAATATGTTTATACAATAAGTACCACTGTTATGCTATAGTTTCCAAATATTTAAGACAAACTGTTATTATCAAACATTTTTCTTTAGTAATCTTGATAGAAATCTAATCTTAAGGTGGCCATATTCCCGGCCGAGAAATAGTAAAATTTCTGGCGTTTTTAGGTACTGAAATCTTTGAAAGTAAAACGTGTAGAACAAAAGTAAGCACAAAAATAAAATCCTTGATGTTTTGTTTATTCATTGTTACCATTTAAATTTACTCAAATAAAATAATAACTAAAAAAAAGCGTTTGTAAAACATGCGTTTGCTGTTATTCTAACCCCACATTTTAAGAATTATTGTTTACTTTTATTAAA
>NW_019416483.1:242711-254416 GCF_000390285.2 Anoplophora glabripennis | reverse complement strand
AAATCCTTAACTTTTCGAAGAAACTTGAAGAGATCAAAAAGTTAGTAAATGAATGGGGTTTTTTAGACATATTTTTTAAAAGGAAAAAATTTTATCGAAAAAAAAATTATAAGAAAAAATGTCATAGGGGTTGATTATTTCAACCCCTTACAAAAATAGTTCAGGGTTGAAAAAATTTCAAAAAGTGTAGTTTTATTGACAGATAATGTTCACCAAGTTTGGTTTCTTTAGCTTGATGTACGTGGAAGATAAAAAAGAAAAACAATTTTTTTTTGTAATTTTAGGAGGGGCGTAACTTTTCAGGGGAGGGTTTTTTCAAAAAATTTTATACCAAAGACCCCTATTAATTTTCATCGGAGAATCGCCCCTTGAATTTTTTCGGTGTTATTTAGATACACCCTGTATAGTGCAAAAAAATATTCGAATCATCAAAATTATAGGCTCAAATTGCAAAAACGTAACGTATCCAACAAACTATAGGTTTTTTTTGTTTAAAATAATAATATCCATTTCGAAACGTTGTTGATAGAAACCATAATTATTTTAATTGAAAATATGTTGTTTTTATACAATTATACATATAATTTATTCCAATTTGATGTTTAAATAAATTTGTTCTGTTTTTAACTTCGTGTCATTTTGTAATTCCTTTTTGATAATCTTTAAAATTTTACCAACTGGAACATTGGTAAATAGACTAACTACATAAAAATTAAAATTAAATGACTTATATGGTAATTACTAGATAAATGATTTTGAAATATGCAAGTGCATTAATAACACAGTCCCACAAAAAAATCTATATCAGACATGAGGGAGTTTAGTGCAACATGAATTTAATAATCCCCTTTCATTATCTACAAATTTATTTGTGTATTTATGTAATTTTATAAATTTTATTAAAAACTACACGCGAAAATGAAATCCAAAATTCTAAAGATTGCATTTCCAAAATAATTTGTGATTTAATAAATATTATGTAAGCGAAATTCGAAACTTTATTTGAATGCTTGAATCGGATAACATCGGGATTATATTATAAAATTAGCGTATATGGCAAAATGGTCAATGGCAATTTCTTAATAGAAAGTAATTCCATAAACATGAAAATAAAAAAGTTCGCGTTTCTTTTTTGCTAAACGATGATGCACATTTTTCAAATCATTCCTTAAATTTTGATTGTTGTTTGAATATTTTCAAGGTCGTGGTAAGTACCAATAGAATAAATTAATATTATTCAGGGTGTCCACAAATTTCACCGACAACGTTTGACTGTATATTCATGACGATAAATAAAAACGATCTACGAAAAAAAAGTTAAATAAAACTTTTTACCGATCGCGTTAAAATTTGGCACATTTATTTGGACTATTATGGCGTATTATTTCTTAAAGTTTTAGTCAAATTGATATAATGAGTGATAGTTTTCTCCGGATACTTCTCCCTTTTAGCGGTTAAAACTTTTACAGTGGGTATTTTTACAAAACTGACAGCAACGTTGTAAAGGTCAGTTCATTTAAAAAAATATTGTCCCTTGAGAAAATCGCCTGCAGAAAGTCTTTCTTGAGAAAAATTGCAATATTTGCAGGTCTCTGCGTTTCGGTTTGCGTAGCAGTGTCACGGATTTAAAACTTTGAGTTCAGTAAGCGATGAAAACAAGATGTTGATTGCTGTGGTTATCAGGTAAAGTCATTATTGTCGTGTTTCTTTAGGATTCTCATTACTCAACACATGCAAATTATGAAGTGTTCGCAGTGTATCACGACAATTAAATGTGTGTAAAACTAATGTTCACAGAACTCTAAAAAAGCAACTTCTTTAACTCCTGCTCAGGAACTTGAAAATTTAGATCACAACTCACGTTTACAATTTTGTCACTGGTTGATATGGCTTCGCAGAAGATAATAACTTGCTTCAAAAATAGTTTTGTACCGACAAATATTGTTTTACAAGGAACGTAGTTGTAAATTTTCATAATTTGCATGTGCGGAGTGATGAGAATCCTAAAGAAACACGACCATAATGACATTACCTGATAGCCACAGCAATCAACAATCTTGTTTTCATCGCCTATTGAACTCAAAGTTTTAAATTCGTGACATTGCAAATTACGCCCTTTTTCTCAAGAATAAAACGACCTTTTCAATGTTACTGTCCGTTTTAAAAAAATACGACCACTGTAAAAGTTTTGACCTCTAAAAGGGAGGGGTAACCGAAGAAAACTATCACCCAGTACATCGATTTGACTAAAGCTTTAAGAAATAATACGCCACAATAGTCCAAATAAATATGCCAAATTTTAACGCGATCGGCAAGAGGGTTATGAAGTTATTAATTAAATTAGTTTTATTTTTGACAACTTTGAAAACTTGTCTCAAAAACCAAACATTTTTTATTTAACTTTTTTTCGTAGATCGTTTTTATTTATCGTCTTGAATATGCAGTCAAACGTTGTCGGTGAAATTTGCGGACACCCTGTACAATTTGATTATTTATTTAATAGATAACCAAAAAAACATAAATACTATCACATTCGACTTAAGTCAATTCGAATTTTGAGAACGAAAAAAAAGGAAGGTTTTCGAAACGGTAGCAATCATGTGTTTCAGTAATTATTGTGTAATCGAGAAAAATATATCATTTTGTGTATTATTCTCGTATATTTTTCATGAAAATCATGTTAGCATTTATCGTTGAATAAAAAAAAATCTATAAAAATTAAAAATAACAATCACCTGTCAGTAACGTAAGCTGTAAAAAGTATGTGTTACTTGTCAATTTGAGGTATTTTAAAGCATTTGAGGTAATCTTTAATCTTTTAATCCCACTTCAAAAGTGCAACCAGTTTAATTGAGCAAGATTATTCTTTTGGCGTAGGTACCTACGAAAAGATTTGTCAATTTTTTTCAGAAGTGTAAAAAGTATACTAAAAGAATGTTTTAACTTTTAGAATCAATTGTTTTGTAATAACTATGTATATAATTAGAGAAGCGAAACTACATATTCATGCAAAACAAACTACCAGGCTTACGTTTTACATGTTTTTATTCGTTTCATCACGAACCGCAAACACAAACAAACAGACCTATTATTAGTCACAACTCATGCGAAAAAAATATACGGCATACGTTTTACATCCCCTAACGCACCAAGTTTTTATGACACAATAAGTAATAACATCTGAAGAAGCACAACGTGAAGAATCTCGACCGAATCCAGTCTACTCGATCGGGCGAGTATTGGATCTACCAGGTGCCGAGCGGCACAACTACACTGCGGTATTCAACTGTTTTTTCATCACGTCAGGGTTGAAACTGTCCTACATAAGGCAGCTGGCAAGGAGGTAGAGCTCATGTGGAGGGTGGAAAATTTATCTACACAATATGTATACTTTATCCCTTATCAGCGGTAAAATCATGCAAAGTATTAGTGTGGCAAGGGACCAGCACATAAAGTCTAGTTTGCGTTAAGGTAACGCAAAGGGAGTTGATTAAATCAAAGAGGATATTTTTAGTAAACAGCGGGTTTTAATATCACTGCGTCAACAAAACGTCATTAGAATTCGCTCGTTAATTATACAGGGTATAGGTAACTGAAACGCTTGATCGAACATTAATGGCCAATTCTATGGCACAAAAAAATTCATATAAGCATTGGGCTTTGTTTTCGAAATAATGAATATTATAATTTAAAGGGAACATGGTGTTTGTCCCGATTTAATTAAAATTTGTTGGTAACATTCGTACATAACTCTCAATTAAATAATAATATTAATGATTCGAAGGATACTACTTTATTTTTTATTGAAATTAGTTGAAACTAGCTAAAATATTTTTAACAGGAATTTAAAAAATCATTAGCGCACAGTATCTGTCCAATTTAAAAGGAAAAAGACAAATCCAATTTGTCGTAAAACAGAGACAGATATCAACAAAATGTAAGAGACGTTTTTTGTTCCCATTGGCATGTTTTATAAGAAAATATAATCAATTATTATTTTGCAGAGGACTGTATTATTGTTTTTTATAAAATAGTCGAATGAGTTTACCATAATTCCGCCAGTGGTTGAGCAAAAGTCAGTTTTTTATGGAAACTTGACCCAATATAACGTACATCAAATTTAGTTGAAATACATCTATTATTTCAGAAGATATTTACAATAAATGAATTTTTTTTTAACTATTAACATCATGTATTTCGAAAACGGTTGAGATTTAAAAATAAGTTTATTATAACAAGGTACCATTATTTTTCGTTGTACTATCTGCTCCCGAAGTCTCGTAGAATCAAACTGAGACACCCTGAAACAATATTATGTTCATTTTGTCCCATATCTGATTTATGAGGTCTTAAATTTCAGAAAGTAATAATAATTATTCTTGGCTACCTACAACTATACTGAGAAAAGTTATGAAATTAAAAGTGAATTAAAAATATTTTCTTGACTGTCACAGATACGCAGAATGTTACTCATAAGTAAAGTAAGATTTCTACACGTGTATATTTCTGACAAATGATTACTTCGCTTGTTGTTAGTATTAAGTTGTAAGTATTTCATTAAATTTTAAAAACTTACAGATTACTTGTTACTATTACATAGCTAACTCTGGTTTGTAAATGAAATAATTACAGCTTACATATACAGGGTGATTCAGGCGGAAATGTGAATATTTTAGTTACGTATTTAAGAACCCAAAATAAACATAAAAGTTCCTATAAACGTGGATCCTATTCTCATCCGTTACATAACAGGGGTAAACAATATTCAATGTAAGATTTTTATTAAATTGTTTGTAATAGATAGGCTAGGTTCTATAGTTTTCAAATATGCCACCTTTTCACTATAGCTTAGCAATAGTTACCCCGTCAGGTATTAATAAAAATATCGTGTTCAGCTTTTCTATTTTCTGACAATTCTTTGAGAAATATTAGATTCATTTCATTATGCCTGCAATATTCTCTCATCGTGAATATGCTGAGATGATATTCGTTTATGGCTTCTCTAACGGGAGTACCAGCGTCACTTTCCGAATCGGAAAATGCCAAATAGAAGGGTTTTTCAACAAGTTTTTATTACTGGAAAATCTAGTATGTTTCCAAATGCGAGAATTGTATCTGAACGGAAATCGCGACTTGGTGTTGAACTAGAAGAGGCTATCCATAACACCGTCGAAAATGATTCAAGTATAAGTACAAGGCGAATTGCATACTTACCAAATTCGTCGGTTCGGAGGAATCTTCACATTAATTGTTTATACCCAATTCACTTACAACGAGTTCAACATTTATTTGTAAGATGGTGATGTTAGTTTAAGGATGAAATTCTGTAATTGGATTAATGAAAACCGNTCATGCATCTAGCCTGAAACGAATTCTTAGGAACTTTATTTTTCCATAGTACAACTTTGAGTAACAAATGAGATACATGTACAGATTGCTGACTGTTAAATTCTTGATTCGTTTTTTCAATATTTTGTGCGTCTTTATTTGTTAAAACTGATTCTGATACTAGATTTATATGAGCAAAACATGGAACATATTTGTTTTTGCCAAAACATGTGTTAACTGCACTCACAATATTAGGGCCACTGTCAGTTATAATAGCAGTCAGAGGTATTTTATAGATTCTGATGTGCTCTTTGCAACGAGAAATTTTTACAAAATGCATTTTACAAAAGTGGAATAAAAACCTCTCAATTTCATTTCCCATGCATTCTTTTAATTCATACATCTTGCCTGAAACGAATTCTTAAGAACTTCATTTTTCCATCCCAATGAATACAACATTTAAAAGTAATATACTCACAATTTTTTATCGTTAAAAAAGTCGCATTTTACAATATTCTTCAAAGCGGTGTGTCGTTACAACTTTTCTACATAATTACACTATTCTTGTAGACAATGCTAAAATTTTTATGAAATTTTAGTGGCGTACAGGTACTGCTAAAGAAAGATGAAGATAACCCTGAATAGACATATTTAAACCATGTACACTTATAAATAAGGTATCAAATTTTAATTGATTTGGCCCACTTGTTTAGAAGATATAAACAAAAAAATTTTTTTTGTGAAAATTTTAACCCCCATACATTTTTTATATTCTTTTTAACTGTATACGAATACACATCAAAGGAGGCTGTTTCTCGGATTAGGTTTTGTTTTTCCGTTCGTTATGTTGGTTCTAAAGCCACTATGGATGGAACTGCTCCTCGAACAATGGGAATCTTCCGAGAAATTCGGTAGTGGCCTCTCTAACGTTTTGCCGTTATTCACTGTTGACATCTTCAATCGTAACTTCAAAAGCCACGACTAAGACCACTAGAGATCTCGTCACCGATCTTATTGAGTGAATACCGCAGCGCACGCAGCAAGGCCTGCTCTTGACGTGCCCTAGGCACCGCTGCGCACGATTCCACGCAGTACTGCATACTGTATACTCTCACATTCGTCTCCGATATCAACTATGTCGCTAGGTTTTGCTCATCCGAAAATCATGATTCACATTATTCAGAGGTTGTTCAATTTCCAGTGCTTCCAGTCCCGTCAGGCTATAAAACCCTATTGTCGTCAGAAGTAGCTTTGTTGCATGTCCTCTATCTATCGCATACCGGCAATAACTGATTTGTCAGGCTGGCTGAGCGCTAAGATCCTTTTGTATTCTCACTTTCTTGTATAATCGACCTCATTGTCATACCTACATAATCCTTCCCTTATTCATGCGGTATATCCCAGGGGTGATCAGAGAGTCTAGTCGAACATCTACCGGTCTTAGTCTACTGGACTTTTCGTATAGGGGTGAACCTTGTACCTACTTCCTTTCCCTGAATGTAAGGCAGACTGCTGATCTTCGTTCACATTATTTTTGCAAACGTCCAAGGTTGCTGACTTGTTTGTTATCACATTCTTATAATCATTTGCCTGTAAAACTCCAGTGAGATGATTCAGTGCAGAGTCTAAATGCTCCGGTTCCGATAATTTATATTCAAACAGTTTTATCTCCATTATGATGACCTCGGTTTATAGTTTATGACTATAACTTTATTATACCCTTGAAGTGACGACGAATGATTGAATATCCATTAACACATTTTAACAACAGGGTCAAAGCTGTAAGCATTACTTGCATTCACATCTTTCTGTAAGTGAATGTGACAGAAAGAACCTTGCTAGTACTGCTAAACTGTTCATTCATAAAGAAAACACGAAAAATACATCAATTTTAAGAAACTTCGTCTAATTTACTACGTAACTGGCTTAACTCTGAAAACGAGAGATTAAATCTAAGGTCACAAAGGATTTGAATTTTAAAAATTCTAGAAAACTTCCAACCTAACCCCCTTTTTCGATACGTCGTTATTGGACTTTAATTCCATTCGCTAATATGGGTAGGTGTACTTTAAGAGACTCGCTACAATATAACTCGAAGCACGTAGTAAGTTTCTGCAATTATCCGAAGTGTCTTCCTGAAATTTTCATCGTTACCACCAACCAAGTTTTAACAAACTTGCAGCATTATGTAACAGTTGGATGAAACTAGTAAATCTGAGAATGACGAACGTAAAATTTCACTGAAACAAATTTCGGGAAATACATTGCATTCGTGTGTAATTCGTTCAGTGTTTAATTAAATCAAAATAAACTTGTCAATTTATCTAAAAGCTCAGTTTTAAGATTACAATGTACAGAGATATTCAAATAACATTCTGCTCCCTCGCCCTTTTTTCTTTCGTGCTTAAAAATTGTAAGGACCAAAGTTGTAGAAAATGTTTTTGTATTTTCAAGTATACTATAAAAAACAATTGAATACTGCATTTTGGAGGCATAAGTTAAAATTAAATATATTTTTTTATAGAACACCTTAAATAGTATTCAAATAATTTTTACGTTCTATGTATTTATTGAAAGCTAATGTGTAAGAAAGTGTATTTATGGCTTATTGATTTAAAAACAAGTTTTAGAACACTTGAATATTAATTTTGAAATCTCAACATCATTTTAGAGAAACAAAATATTGAAACAAATACAAGGCAGGTTTTCACACGTACATGATCACGTTCTAAGTTATCATTATCAAAGTAGTTTTCTTCAAACCTTTAAGAAACAGAAAATAACAATATTTCTCAATCCCAAAGAGGGCCAGGTTAGTATAAATGTTAATATACGTTAAGGTAAGGAAACAGTAAGGATAAGTGGTACAAAATTGGTTAAATTACGAGAAAGTACAAACTATGATGCATTGAACGAATTTACTTTCGTTTTGTTGATTTCATAACATTACACATTCATGTAAAAGTTTAAAATATTGTAATGTTTGTATTTATGTATTGATTTGTGGCATAG
This sequence comes from Anoplophora glabripennis, assembly GCF_000390285.2. Lineage (NCBI taxonomy): Eukaryota > Metazoa > Arthropoda > Insecta > Coleoptera > Cerambycidae > Anoplophora > Anoplophora glabripennis. The sequence continues at coordinate 246,076 of NW_019416483.1, read as the reverse complement.
ATTTTTGTAGATGGAAAGTTTTATACAATTTTTTTAAACTTGTCATTTTTATAAATTCTAAATGCTCTTAGAGAGTTTAAGCTCCTGGCCTCATTTTTACAAAAAGACTGTAATTTTGTTAAAACATCCCAATTTCATCTTCCACGCATTTTTTAAATTTATATAATTTCCACAAAGATATAAGATATCATATAATATTTATTCTGCTATTTTTGTTGTTGAGGTTTCAGAATTCAATATCAAAATTTTGTAAAGTTTGACGATAATGTTCAGCAAGAGCTGTGTTTATTGTTTTATTTATTTTTTAGGGGAAGTAAAATCTACCTATCTGGCCTTCTTTGCATTTTATACACCATATATGACTTCATCAGAATAGTTGTTTTTGTTTTCCGTTAGATATATGTGTTATGTTATAATTATGTGTGTGCATTTTCCAGTAGAGTTTTTGATAAAATTGTCCGTAACGTATGGTACCTGGTTTAAAAGCNTAGAAGAGGCTATCCATAACACCGTCGAAAATGATTCAAGTATAAGTACAAGGCGAATTGCATACTTACCAAATTACACATTCGTCGGTTCGGAAGAATCTTCACATTAATTGTTTATACTCAATTCACTTACAACGAGTTCAACATTTATTTGTAAGATGGTGATGTTAGTTTAAGGATGAAATTCTGTAATTGGATTAATGAAAACCGAAGACTGTAGAAGTATGTTTTATTCAATGATAAAGCACAGTTCACTCGTGATGGTATTAATAATCTTCACGATGAACATCGATAGTCCTACAAAAATCCTCACGCTGCGGTAGAATCGGTCCATTCATATTTGACGGTCATCTGCAAAACCTATTAGAAGATGTTCCACGATAGAACATGTACTTACAACATGATGGAGCCCCTGCTCACTACAGTTTATATTTACAACTACGAAATTTATTAGACAACAACTTTCCAAACAGGTGGATTTGTCGAGATGGTCCGCATAATTGACCAGCTAGATCGCTAGACCTTAATCCTCTGGATTATTGTCTTTGGGAGTGGATTAAATCATTGGTATCTTCAAGTAAAGAAAACAGAAAACACAAGAGATGCATTACTCGACGAATAATAAATGCAGCAGCAACTATAAGAAACAGACCCGCAACTATTGATAGAGCGACGCGAGCTATTCATGAGACAGCTGATTTGTGTTTAGAAGTACCTAAACGGTGGAATTTTGAAAACTATAGTACCTAGCCTACCTGTTATAAATAATTTAATACTTAAATTGAATATTGTTTACCCTAATATGTAATAGTTGAGAGTGGATGGGTTCCATGTTTATAAGAACGTCTATGTATATTTTGGATCCCTGAATATGTACATAACATATTGACACTCCCTCCAGAATCACCCTGTATATTTTCATAACTAAATGTATATACTGTACGCAGTGATGGAGACAGCTGCCACAAGTAAACATGGCGCTATTATAAGTGAACTTATATGAATGGCGAAGTTTTCCGATGGTGTACAACCTAAGTATAATATTAAGTCGACGTCATAAATCATTATGCTTGTGTGATATACTCCTCGCCTTTGCTGCGTGCAGTTTTTGATTGCTATAAACTACCAGGAAAGTGAAGTGTGTTCTTTACACAGATATTATTTTGTCTTACCGTATGGTATCATCTATTTTTGGTAAAAAAAAATCTTTACAATGTTAGATTACATTAATTAATTTAGTTTTGCATTATTGTTCATTCATCACCATGTAGTTAATATACATATATTTTAAAGTCGTATAACTGTTACATGCATGTAAAATGTTATTTTTATATGTTTATTTAATTATTAAATAAACATTAATCATCGTATATTTCTTGTTCAAATCGACCCTGATCGATTTTCTGATTTGAATAAGGTAAATAGTAGGTAAATATAGCTTAGAGTAGCTTATCTCATTTCGAAATTGTACACCATATACAAAAGATTCAGGAAAAATGTTCTTTGTAAAATTATTGTCTCACTTCATGATTAAATCCACATGGTGTGCGTGTTCCTTTAATTATCAAAGAAAAAATAACCGGTAAGCCTTTTCTTGACATGCAATATGTTGTTTAGCCCAAGCTTAATTGTGTATTAGAACTTTAATTTGTGACATACTGTGTTTAATACAATTTTCCTTTGAAATATAATTCACATATTAATTAAACTCTGGTTCTAAAAAGAATTGATTGAAGTAATAATTTTTTACTTAACGAAAAATCTTATATCGTAAATTATGAAAAAAAAACATAATATTAATATAACATATCTACCCCTCATTCTAATCACAAGTATTAGCGCAGAAGACGGCTCTGGTTCTGAAGACGGTGTGCGGTAGAAGGGACGGCATATTATTATTCAGTAGGCCGCATGTGCGCCCAGGAACTAGTTACCTTGGTAAAACCTAACCACCATTCAGTCCAGGAACGGGAGATCTTGAAAAACTTCATTAATTAGGGGGATGGCCAAACGCCGATCGGTATCAATCTCTCTCATTGACCCAAGCTAGCGTACTTCCACCATCTTCCAACTGATCTACAGTTTTATAGCTGCGGGGATCGAACCAGCGACTATGACATTCATCCGTTCAAATATTGACGCCTCGAACCGCTCTGCCACCAACCGCATAATGTCACATGTTACTAATGGTTTACTAATATTGATTTCAAAAGAAAATTTAGCTTGTTTGTTTCGATATTAATTTTTTGCTTGGGAAAAAAATATTTTTGAAATGTGTAACCCTTAGCTGATCCTTGCCCAAGAGATTACTTATAACATTTTAATGTCATATTTGCTAGAAAGTACACAAGTAAACACCATTATTATTATTATTATTATTATTATTATTATTATTATTATTTGTGTCATCATATTTTTTTGATTAAAATTGTTCCTATTGCTAGTGGTTATAGCCGTATTTTGAAAGAACTGCTAGTACTTACTTAAAATGTTCACAGTTGGCGACCACAAGCCGCATTTCATCCGAAAGCGTTATAAGAAAACGCCAAGACCTATATGAGAACGCTTTTATGTTAATGACAACTCTTGCCTACATCCAGCTATACTTTAACAAATGGGAGCTAGATTAAAGTGTTACTCGTGATTTGCCAACTAGAAATAAGAAATGCAAAAACTACTTACTTCAGGTACCTGTTTTAAGTATTGCTGACAAAAAATGTAGTTCTTTAACCATCTTAAATATTTTTAAATGTTTAAATTTATTTAATTTTATTATGATCAGTTAAATAAGCAAATAATAATAATAATAATGATAATGATAATGATAATGATAATGATAATGATAATGATAATGATAATGATAATGATAATGATAAT
>NW_019416483.1:194687-239552 GCF_000390285.2 Anoplophora glabripennis | reverse complement strand
TAAAAAAGAGACACATGTACTAAACACAAATATAGAATATATGAAAAATTTAAATCACACTTTAAACACTTAAAACATTAAATACATACATACACATATATAGTAAAAAGAAAAGTAATACAATATCAGACTAAATAGATAGGCAAGCGAAGGCCTCTTCAGAAAATAACCGAATTTAATTTTTTTTTAATTTTATTATTAATTTTATACATTATTGGTCATTGTCTCCTTCAAATTATTCATCTCCCCTATTCACACAATTTACCTAGCGGTGTTTCCATTCGAAGCAATTCTGGATAGCTTTATTTGAAATAGCCTTTTAAAGTCTGTGGTGAATTTGCTTTAATGTCGTCAATAATCTAAAAGCGGCATTTTTTCGGCAGTGATTTTAATTTCGGAAATAAGAAAAACTTGCAGACAGGTCTGATTTTTGTCACAGAACTGACGAATCGACAAACCTGAGAGGGCAGGCCAATTGTTATGGTGTAAAAACCATGAGTTGTCTCTCCACAACTGTGGTCTGTTTTTGCGGATTTTTTCACGTAACTTGTAAAACGCCTTGATAGTACACGGTTCACTGTTTCACCTTGAGGTAAGAATTGAAAATGCACAATTTAAGTCGGAAAAAACAGCCAGCATCACTTTGACATTGGATCGAGACTGACGTGCTTTCTTGGCGTGGAGATCCTTCGCCACTCCATTGCGATGACTGAACTTTTGTCTCAATGTCGTTGCCGTAAACTCTATTTTCGTCTCCCGTTATGACTCTTGTTCAAGGAGTTGCCGACAAACGCCCACAGGATTTTCTTCCTGTTGTTCGGTCATCAAATGAGGACCAAATTTTTGCTGCAACTCGATGCATGTTCAACTTTTTAGTCAAAATTTGATGGCATGACCCAATTGAGACACTGCAATTTATCTGACAGTCAATCGGTGATTTGCATGAACCATATCTTTGACTTTCTGAACTGGGAGTTACCAGTTGACTGACGACCACTTTTAAATCTTGAAAATGATTCGTATCATTGCGTACAACCCAGAGCATCATTTCCGTAAGCTTGTTTCAAGAGTTAAAACGTTTCCGTGAAAGTTTTTCCCAATTTCACGTTGCATCGTTGTTCCAGAAAATCGCACATTTCAAAAATCATCAGTAACATTAAATCAGGTTTCACTTAAATAATAATATTATGAAAACTAAATGAGATATCAACAATCCAAGAACATGTGGCTCAATGGCGACTCGCCAGCGGACGCAAGTGACGCACCGCTTCACCTAAAATTTCCATTTGGTTGTGCAATTTAAAATTATTTTTAATTTTATATAAATTTTATAATTTAGGTATAATTTTATAGTAAAAATGTATTGTATCTGTTTGTTTTATACGCAAAAATAAACAGAATAGTTGCGCGGTGACCGCCTTCTAAAAAAACATTGCCTTCGTTGAGCGCGAACATCAACCTCGTACCATACAACGTAGAGCATAAGCAAGTGATGCGGATCAAAATCAGTGCGTATTTCGCTTCACTTCGTAGCGTTGTTTACGGCGGTTGTCATGGCAACGAGGCGGCCAACACGTGAGTAAATTACAGCGGGGGAACGGGTGACGCGGAAATTGAAGCAGCATCGGCATCGCTCATCGCCTACCTTTACTTTAAACAGTTCATACGATACGTCGTCTAGTGCACGATTATAACGGTTCTTTGTTAATATTTCTTTTGTATCAATAATTGTAGAAATGTTTCCTATGTATGATCCAGTATGTATTTTATTGGAAACGCCATTTTCCAAATGGAAAATTGAGGACAAAAAGGTTTTTTTTAAATTGCGAGAGACCTGTGCCTTCTCTCGATGTTGAAAAAAGGGGGAAGTCAAAAGACAAAGTGTACGTTCGGAAGTTTCGGAATTAATGGTATTCAGAGTATATAAGTGGTTGTGTGAAAGTGTTTATTTAAAAAAAAACTTTTCTGTATGCCGTGTTTAATTGTGTTTCTATTTTTTATAAAATCTAAATGAAAATCCTCTTCGCGAACGGCAATTTTTCGGTAATATTGCAAATGTAACTAAAAATTTCCAAATTCATTTAAAGCCGTTTGACCTTGAAAATGTGAAATTTGTCGCCTGCGGCGCTTTTTTTCTTTTTACTCAATCATTGGATATACCTACTTCACCTATTTTCAATGTCACGAAGCGCCACTGATATGGCTACAGAGGAAGTTATGCGCAACGCAGTGCTGCCAACCGCATATCACTAAGTATCTCCATTAGCGCGTAATTAATAAAGTTCGGTTATTTTCTGAACAGACCTCGTATACGCCTAGCAAGTTACTTGAATGTCAATTAATTCGAAACCAAGGTAAAAAGGGGTAAAAGGAATTATTCCATTATTCAGTTGTAAATGGGATTGAATGAAATAATCAGGAATGTTAAAGTAAAGTTTAATTTCGGATTTCAGTCCCATTCCAAAATTAATCTTGAAACGGATTGGTCTGGTGAATCAGGAATTAAACAATTGAATAATATCCAATTTCACAAAAACCTATGTATTTACTTTCTTTTCAATGGACTGCTGGTTCTAAAAAAAACACCTGAAGAGATTGAGTACTTCGACTACCTTATCAGTCTTAAGTAGAACAAGTAGTACAATGAAGACAAAGTTGTTCAAAATTGTTTTCAAGGTTTACATGCAAATAAAGGTGTAGTGTTATTTTTAAAAGCAAAATCTGAATAGTAATTACAATGAAGATAAAAAATTAAATACTACAAAATCGAATTCTTATTAGGCTGTATTATTCATATACTGCATTGTATTAAGGCTGGCGTTTTGTAGACAAGAAATTTCACTTTTAGAAAGACAATGATAGAACAAGTAGATCCATCCAAGAAGTGACGAAGCATAACGCTAAACTTTTCGCATTGAAGGATGACGGAGAACATGTAAACATCAGAAAATGTACCTTTCCTGTTCTGTCCAAAAAAGTAAAGACACTCAATAATTGTGATTAATGCATGTGTTAATAGTTTCCTAAAGGAATGTGTGATTATGTTTATTGTACCGTCTGAGATTTTCTGTATGTTCAACAGGTGTATCAAATTTAGGAAACCTAAGATAAACATGCAAAATAAAAATATGCTTTTTTTCCTTATTTTCAATATATTGTCAGTTGTCTTATACCCTGATAAAAACATATAATTGGCATAGTGAAGAGATTTGCTTCTAACTTGCTTGGATTTTCTAAAATGCTGGACAAAAATTGCCCATATAAACGCCCCTCTTCATGTAATCCCGATTAAAAGACAGTGGTTAATGTTTCATATTCAAATTCCAAAAATTGTAATAAACAATAACTACAAATATGACCTCGTCAATAAGATTTTATTTGATCGCTTTCATAGGTCAGCTTTCAATAAAAAGATTCAACTTTTGCCATTCTTCCTTTCCTTTCATTTTATTAAATCACACACACTTCTTAGATAAATGTCCAGTGAAATGTTATTTACTGCATGTTCTACATAAAGCTCTGTCTGAATAAAATATTAAATTTCATTGAACTATCGACCGTCTGCTAGTATACTCCAGAAGAAATACGACAATGTGATAACGTGAGACAGCCAACTTTTACGAACAGAAATTATAAAAATAATGGACAAAGAGAAACTTCTCACTATATGAAATAACTCTGTTACAACTTATACCGATATCTTTTAACATTTTCTTGATGAGTCGACGGTTTGAAAGAATTATATGAAATCAAATTCTGTCCTTCATGTACGTAGACAACCTTTTTTTCAATTCTAGTAAAGCAATTGTATTATATGTTTATCCAACCCTCAAGAGTAAATTATCCCATAGAAATTTCAAATTTACTTGCAAATAAGAAAATATTGTCTAACTTTAGTGTTTAGATTTAAGCTGTGAACTAGGGAATTATATTAATATTATAAACTCATATAACTGAAGTGCTGTACTATAACATTATTTGTAAATAACAATAAATATATTTTAAACTCTAACCAATATGTTTGAATAGGGCACAGTCCACTACAAGCGAGAAACATTGTTGTCACATTAAATTCTTAAATTTCACTATTAATAATAAAATAATTCGGTACTATGTGCAAAACCATACTTATCTTATCAACTTCGATGTCACCTGTTACATGGGTGTTGTATAATAATGAAAATGTAATATTGACAGTTGGTAGAAGGAAGCACAAAAAACGTTTAGGTGTGGAATTCTGGAAGGAAGCCTAAATAGTTGAAGATATGTAGTTGAAGGGAGAACAGTGTGCGGATAGGTAGCAAGACGATCGGCGGGCAGTGTGGCAAAGTAGTGAAAAATAAGTGTTTAACCGGTATTAGTTAGCAGGTAATATTCTTTAAGTACTTTGTTGTTAATTGTTCTATGTAATCTTATGATTGTGATGATTATAGACGTTTCATGATAAAAATTCTGTATATGTTTAGCCTTCATTGTTTTATGCTCAGGGGCATATATTTTTCTAATATAAAATTGTTACAATTATTATTAACGATTGCTCATTATTTATTACATGTTTAAAAATGTATATACAGGGTGATTCAGCTATCACCTATCCAAAAAAAAATTCTGGATGTACAAGGGACCCTTACAAATACAATTTTGTAAAGAAAAAATCAAAAAGGGCAGTTCGAAAATGATTTAAAAATACACTTCTGCACGGCACTGGAAACTGGTCCACTGTAAAACTTGACCTCGCACAATGCGACCGGCATGGCGGTGTGATAAAAATGGACAAAAACTTTCGCAAGGAGAGAAATATGTTAATAGAATTTTATCGCACCTATTTTATATCGGCAAATTCAACTGCTTTTGCCCTTATTAATTAATACAATTAATTTGTGTTTTTAAATAATAAAATCATTTGACATACCCGATTTTACAACAATTTTTCAAAATCCACCAACGTGTAAACACATTTAGGTCCGTCTTACTGAGTTTCTACGAACTAACACAAATGTCTTGCTTCACCATAACACAAATGCTTCACCATAACACAAATGCTTCACCATAAATTAAAACGATATCCATCAAGTCCGAGTTGGTATACACGCAAACCATTTTTGACACTAACTACTAAAAAATATTGTAAACACCACAGATAACAGGTAAATACTATTGCAACGACGATTGCAAAATACTATTTCAGTATTCGGAGTCGCTGAGGCCACGTAGCTCTCCACGCGCATTGCAAATGACGCTAGAGACTACAGTTGTCCAGCTATGTAGTCGTTGAATGTACTATAACTTGAATCATTTTTTCTCAGAAACTAAAAGGATTTTACAAAAATTTTTTTACGATAATGACTCCATTTCTCTTGCCGCATCTATTGCCAAATTTTTTTGGATAAGTTCTGAATCACCCTGTATTGTCGTAGCTGCCCAGATATTGCTTAACAACTTCTTTGCTTCACATTTAACTTGTTTTATCATGATTACGTTGTTCTTTGATTTCTTGTTCTCACTTTATGTCATACGCATGTAAGAGCTTTGTTCAATTTACTAAATATTTAAATAAAAACATGTTGCTTATGCCCCAGTGTTTGTTATTTATATGCCAAATATACAAAAATTCTTTTAATAAAATATGTTTTGACTTGTTCATTTATTATTGTACTTTATGATTTTCCTAAATGAGTGGCAACGTCGCCAACCTGGCGACCCATATGTTCTAGCTATCTTTTATTAACTCATTTTATGGGCATAAATTTATTTTTGTTGCTGGCTCACTACCGGCGGTTCAGTGAAATCCTTTTAACGGCACGATCGTCGATTCGCGCTTATTTTTTATTGTTGGTTCTATTAACGGCCTATCTCTGTGGTGGTAAAGTAAGTGAAAAGAAAATTATTTTACGTGTATTTCGTTGCCTGCAAAGAGATCACCCAGGGCGTTCAACACAAGAATTAACACATATGTGCACGGATTATACAGGAGCTTCAATACATAATAATATAAAATTCTTAGAGAACAAAAAGTTCATGGAAAAGTACTACCACCAAAACCTAAAAGTGGAAGACAGAAAATAGAAGTTGACAAAGATGCGAAATATGCCAAAAGAAGAACTGTCCATACTTTTTTTTATGAAAAATAAATTACCAACATTACAGAAAGTGATGTCAGCTATTAGAGAAAACGACATAATCCCCAAAATGAGCAAGGAAACATTGCGGTAAGGTGTTTGGACAAATTTTTGAAAATTTGGAACCGGGATCTGTTGTTGTTATGGATAATGCCTCTTATCATAGTCGAGAATGCGAATTAACGCCACAACAGTCATGTAGGAAGGCAAGGATTCAAGAATGGTTACGGGACAAAGGTGTTCCTTATGATGAAGCCAGTTTAAAAGCAGAATTGCTTTAGCACTAAGCTGTGGAATCACCCTACTAAGATTGCCACCCTATCATTGTGAACTAAACCCAATCGAGTTAATTTGGGCACAAGTTAAAGGGGAAGTGGCTCGAGAAAATAGATCATTTAAATTGGCTGATATTCAACGCCATCTTAAGAAAGCACTAGAAAACGTTACAACAGAAGACTGGAGAACGTGTACTAATCACGCTGAAAAAGAGAAAAAGAAAATATAGATAATGTGGTTTACGAAGTCATCGATCCTTTTATTATCAATGTCGGTAATAGTAATAGAGATACTGATAGTGATGAGTGACAATGGAGTACCGGAAGTTGACTGGGTGATTGTCTTTAGATGCGGTATTATTTTTAAAATTGTTATGATTTTTTTCAATATTATTTGTGTTATTACTAGAAGAAAATTTTATTTCGTTATTTTATTGTTATATTATTATATCTGCATTTTTTAGTATGGAATTGTTACGTTTTTTCATGATTATTTGTGTACATGAAAAATTTTTTATTTTGTTAATGTTAGAATGTTGTTTACTGGAGAATTGTTAATTTAATGTGGAAAATAGGGCTACTGGCTACTGTACTACCCACTATAACAAAATGGTAACGCACCATAAGCAATACTTCATGAGTGGAGTGGAAACTTGTTTTTATTATTCTCTCACAATGTCGTTTAGCAGATTTTTAAAATAACCATCTTATTAAAGGGTAATACTACTGTTCTTGGCCCCTTCAGAAAAGACAATCGTCCTCGCATATGTTTCAGACCTATACTATTAAATTTGGTTAGAGAGATGTTATTTTAAAAAGTTCAATATGACAGGTAGATAAATGGCGTTCACCATTGAACAAAACAGTCGCAGTCTCCAAAATTTTCTTCCAAACTTCAACTGTATTATTTTTCTTTCCCAAACTTGTATTTGTCTGCTTTTTCAGTGGGAATTTTTTGTTAGGTAAAATTATTTCCTCAAAAATAATTCTTGACTGATTCTTTTGGCGCAAATGTTTATTTTATTATTATTTTTTTCATAGTTGCCAAAATACCCAATCAATAAGAGAAAAAAAATATTTTAATTTTTAAATCATTATAAGAAGTAATAAAATTGGTACTCTTTGTAATTGCATTAAATTGTTGAGGATAATACAGTACAGATAAAGCAGTACATTCAGTAAAAATAAAATATATTAATTTCCAAAAATGTTGTATATTTCAATATTACAGTGACAAACCAAATCCTTCTTTTTCTTATATCAAAGTAAGATGTATAAAAAGCTTTGTATGGTGGCTTTAAGTGACTTCTGAACGTAAGAATGAAACCTATGGGCAACTTTGCATAAGTAACTTCTCGAATATCATTATTTTACCAGATATTTGAACTTAAAAGTTTTTTTTAAAGGCATTACAACTTAAAATTATTAAGTTATAAGTGCTTTGGAACTTTTTCTACATTAGACTGGGTTGGTTAAATTGGCAATAAAACTTATTTTATTTAGCTTCCTGCTGGACCTGAAATTATTTATTGTTTGATTGTTATAGATTTTTTATCTTAAAAGAATCGTCCGAGACATTTTTGATGAAAAATATCTCCAGAAAAAATTTCTGAACAAATTATTGACAACACTTTCAACTTACTGATACGTTATAACATTTAAATTAAGAAAATAAATTATTTCATTATCTCCCAGATTCAACATTAAAAATTTTACATTTAATATGAAACTTTTTTATTAAAATGACATTTCCTCTCTAGTGTTTCTGTTTGGCACCATATCTGAGAAACACTCCATATAATGTATTTTGTTTTGTAGTATAACAACCCTAGGTTCGGTCGAAAAAAAGAATACAAACGTAGTTGTGGCAAAAAATATGTGATCGTCATAAGGAATACCTACGTTGTGTGTATCTATTTTTATATTGACCGGAAGACGCTGACTACAAACTTTTTTTAGAGGGGATGTATGGTTTAATTTTATAAAACAAAAACAGAGTAAACACACCCAACCTTATTATTTACATACAACAGTCTTCAAATTAAACAAGTGACAAATAGAATGTACAACAAAAACATTAACAACCATTTAACATAAAATGAGAGTGCCAGGCTCACCTAGAGCTCCTGTGGGGAAAGAGCATGGCAGAGAAACCCACGATCGTTGCTCTTACCACCCAAATATAAATACAAAACAACCGCTAACCAAAGGCATAAATTAAGAACCTTTGCTAATGATAAATAAGACCTGTCTCATTTAATGTGTCACTAAATGTCATCTGTTACCTCATATTAGTCATACACACTTCCAAGTAAAACTGAAGAGGTTTGGTGTTAGTTAGCCGGCAGAGCCGGAAGGTACTGGAGTCCCATACGGGAGGCAATCCAGCTATAGTTGAGATTTCGGAAGATCCTTCATAACACTGGAGTCCCATACGGGAGGCAATCGAGCTTAATCCAGATTCGTTCCGCACGGGCGAAAATGTTAGTAAACTCAACAAGGCTCGTATAGACGTATGACATAAAGTGAGCACAAGAAATCAAAGAACAACTTAATCATGATAAAACAAGTTAAATGTGAAACAAAGAGGTCGTTAATGCAATATCTGGGCAGTCACGACAATATACATATTTTAACATGTAATAAATAATGAGCAATCTATAATAATAATTGTAACAATTTTATCTTAGAAAAATATACGCCCCTGAGCGTAAGACAATGAAGGCTAAACATATACAGAATTATTATCATGAAACATCTATATTTTACGAACAACGTAATCATGACAAAAACAAGTTAGATGTGAAACAAAGGAGTTATTATTGTAATGTCTGGGCGCCCACACAATATATTTTAACATGAAATAAATAATGAGCAATAGTTAATAATAATTATAATAATTTTACCTTAGAAAAATATATGCCCTTGAGCTTAAAACAATGGAAACTAAACATACAAAGAATTAACACGAAATAAATAATGAGCAATAGTTAATAACAATTATAATAATTTTACCTTAGAAAAATATATGCCCTTGAGCTTAAAACAATGGAAACTAAACATACAAAGAATTATTGTCATGAAGCATCCATAAACATCACAATCATAAGATTACATAGAACAATTAACAACAAAGTACTTAGAGAATATTACCTGCTAACTAATACCAGTTAGACACTTAATTTTACACTACTTTGTCACACTGCCCGCCGACCGTCTTACTACCTATCTGCACACTGTTCTCACTTCCACTAACTATCTTCAACTATCTAGGCTTCCTTCCAGAATTCCCTACCTAGGCGCTTGTTTTTTGTGCTTCCTTCCAACTGTCAATATTACGTTTTCATTTTTATACAACACTCATGTAATAGGTGACGTCGAAGTTGATAAGATAAGTACGGTTTTGCACAGTTTCGAATTTAATCATTAATCAAAGTGGCATTATTGGGAATATCTGAGAATGTAGGCATATGAACATATATGTATATAAAAAAATAAATAAATACTATATTTAAATAATATATAAAGAAGCATTGAAAACTACACAGATTCTAAACGCTCTGTTATATTTTGTCGAAATCCGATTCTGGGAATTTAAAATTGATTTATCTTAAGTTAATAAGTTAAATAGCATTTTTAAACTTTATACTGTGCGACATAATTCTAAAGATATAACATTAAATCTTCGAAGTAGAACGGAATGATCATATTCTTTTATAAAGGGTTTTCCATTGAAGGCGCGTGAACTTTAATTTTAAATACAATATTTTGATGACTCCACCGCATCGAACTCGATATCATTGGCATTGGTTATATTAAGTTGTAGGGCATCAATCGTCTACGGCTTATAGATGTTATTTAACGTTGTTCACGCCTTATTTTTAGTGCCTCGCGTTAAGCGACTTTTTGACTTTTGATTTAATCGACGTGTCTCAATTTAGGGTAGCAGATTTGCAGATGGTGATCTCATGTTAAAGTTTGTCTACAAAAAACTGACTCACCCTGTATACTAACAATGATGTGCAGTTGGTCACAACATTACAAAACGAAGTATAAGATTTTATAAAATTTTGATTTAAAATTTTGATAAATCTATATCTGAGTTAACCATACGTAAAAAGATAACTTTAGTAAGATTTTTTTTATGAAAATCAGCAGTAAAATAACCCGACAAGAAAAAGTCTAATTGCGTTAAATCACATGATCTCGATGGCGTCGCTATAAAGCGATAAACCATGCCGAATTTTTGTGCAGAGGATCCGTCTTCGTTGGCACCCAATTTAGGCCGCAAAAAATTGGTTATCATCGACCAGTACCTCTCGCCTGTGAAGTTAAAATCTACACCAGTGACATTTTCTAGATGCATTTGCAACTGCTGAGTCTCATGTGGATTGTTATCTCCCCAAATGCAACAATTTTGCTTGTTGACATAGCCATTCATCCAAAAATGGGCCTCGTCGCTGAAGATGATTTTCCGTCCGAAATAGGGGTGCACTTTCAACTGCTCCAGACCCCAGTCAGCGCGTGCTCGCCGCTTGCCTATGGTCATTTATCTTCAGTTCCTGAGTCAGTTGAATTTTGTACAGAAGTAGGCACAAGTCCAAATGCCAGATCTGCTAAAGACCAAGTCCTTGGGAGCGACGAGGAATTGACTGCCTTGGTTATCTTGCACACTCTTGTTCACTGCAACAGTGTTTTCTGCAGACCTCTCAAATGGTTGACGTTCGACGTTTACTGAACCAGTTGATTCGAATTTTGTGCACCATAAAAATCGTGTAGCGCACGGAATGTAGGTCGAACTGAGTACTCTTTTTGATAGTAAAGTTTAATGATTTGCACGCGTTGCCGAACAATGTAACTTTCCATGGTGATTTGAATTAATTACTACTAACTTTCAAATTCACCAAAATGGCCGCTATACGCTGTCAAAGAAAACCCTATATGATCAACTTAAAAATTTAAATACGCTATATTTATTAACAAAATCTACAAAAAAGCATCAGTATAACACTAGGTAATTAACGTTTTAAGTAAATCAATCATGTCAATTGTTTCATCTTAAGCCATCTTAATCTTAACGAGCGACTTCTGCCTGACCGACCCACTGAAGATGAAATGGATTATCAGAATATTAGGCATATTTCCGTCATCTCCTTTGAATGTATAGTATGCTGCCTACTATGTTAGCTTGTTTCTGCTCCAGATTCACAGGAAACAATATAATTCATCGGAAAGGGACAAGGCCAGTTATCAAGAACCATCTGTGCGCTTACGCGTGCTTTGGGTTTGTCTTGTATCTACTTTGCTTTGACTCCTACGCAAGTTCTGGGACGATATAAATGCTACAGAGGAAATTACAATAATTAATTTCGGAGCTAGGCAACGGCTTATCGCTAATGTTAATTAAAAAGTGTTTTTATCCTCTTAGTGTTAACAGGACGGAAAATGTTAGGGGAAGCATCCTCTTATAATTAACCCAGAATATTTACTCAAAACAGAGTAACGTGGAACGATTATATTTCATAAAAGAACAGCGTGGGTGTGTCTTAAGTGCACATAAACATTTAATAATTGAGCTATACACTTCCAAGTAATAACATTTTTAAAATGAACTGTATATGAAATAAAAAACTACACTACAGGTATTTTTACATTATTATATGATTGACAATAAATCACTTTGCAATTTACATTATATGTAGTATTCTTTGTATTGCATAATCACAAAGTCATATTACAATTCAAAATAATTCTACAGGGGAAGTCTACAGTTTATTTGTAAAATTACAATCGACAAAAAAAAATTACAGTAGAATATTGGGTAAATAAATTATCATGTATATGTGAGATAACTGTATGTATTTTTGTAAAGTTATTAGCCTGCAATAAAATCCTTTATTATTATTATTGTTATTATATATTTTCACTGTAATTCTTTTTTTCAGTGTACATTTTAAACCTAGAACACTCCGTATAATTGGCTTCAACATAAACTGTGAGCACTCAAATGTATTTCCTTAAAAAAAAATGATTGCACTCTACTACTCGTTGATTAATGGTAGTGGCGCCTTCGCCATTAATTAGAATAGTTACCCAGCCGACAGTTCTCGACACTGCTGAACTTAACTCGTCTTATATTACATGTGTCTGCAACGAGCTGCCAATCATAATTGCAATATGTTTGTGTTATGCTTGTTATGCTTCTACTGTTATGTAGTTTAAGTTAAGAGATAACTAGCAGTTACTGATACGTTGGCGGTATGACGTACTTCGTATGCTGGAAAATTAATTATATTTGACGATGTTTGTAATGTAGGAATTTGGGCACTGATAAAAAAAGTTACTTATTTATTTATTTTGCAACAGACACCTAATTAAATTACCTACTGCTACTTATCTAATGTTCCGGGCGTCAAAATGGTGATACA
The DNA here is from genome assembly GCF_000390285.2 of Anoplophora glabripennis. Classification (NCBI taxonomy): domain Eukaryota; kingdom Metazoa; phylum Arthropoda; class Insecta; order Coleoptera; family Cerambycidae; genus Anoplophora; species Anoplophora glabripennis. Next base: position 226,730 of record NW_019416483.1, on the reverse strand, counting down.
GTTTTTTGTAATTTACTCCTATGAATAGAACATTAATATTAACGTTAAAACTTTTGAACAATACAAGATTAAAAATTTTTACAGGGAAGGTATATTATCCAGAGGCCTTGGTTGATATTATTAAATTTATGGACCCCAGTCTTTTCACATGCTTAATAATTATAATATACTGGTACCTTTCATAGTTTTATCGTTCTTCAGGTAAAAGGCAATTCTTAATTATCGGCAAAACTGACATAACCTTACATCTCTCTTTTCGCATTAGATACAATGTTTTAAATATTCTACAGGTACTTTTTTGAAATGCATGCCATGACAAAACTAATTTTGAATTTATTTTACTGTCAGTGTTTGAAAAATAATAGTATATTACATACCAAGGTGGAAAGTGTTTCATTCTTGTCGAGAGAAAAGGATGGTTTACCATTTCTTGACACAAGAATTAAACTTTTCACTGAGGTTTGTATACCATTTTATTTATAACCATACATTTTAAATGCAAGTGACGCTTTTTGTAAAAAAAATAATTACGTGAAACATTAACAAAGTAAGATCCCCGTATAACCAAATTTTATATAAAAAAAAACGTCATGTTGGCAAGGTTCACATCGAAATTCCAACATCAAAAACCTTCCAGTCAAGAATATTTATAGTGAGTAATAAATTAAAAAACGTTGAACGTTAATTAAAGCATAATTTGCACTTCGTTTAAAAGGTCTTTTTACAATTCGGTAAAATCACTCGCCAGCCACAATTCGATAAGTCAATTTCCCAAAAAATTGCAGTGTTTCTAAAGCTTCCGCATTCTGAAATATACCGGGACACTGCTTCCGAAGAACGTCAGCCACACTATTGGTAAATAGCGGTGGTGACGTTCTCCATTCTACAGATTCTCAGGTTAAAATTGCCACAAAAATATCTGACGAAATGCCAAACTCCAGTACTAAAAACGTCAGCATGAATTAACAATTTCTGTTGCCGCTTATAACCAATCAAATGTTACAATTAATTTAGTAGAATAATTTATAATACTTACTTAATATGAATAAAATTTGTTGAGAATGTTTTAATGTACTATAAGATATTTATTGAAACAAACACTTTCGTTCTTCAATGAATATTGACATTTACCTGGGTTAAAAGTTGCATTTGTCTTGGTCGAAAGTAGTCACTTTCCACCCTGGTAAATGTCACTTTCCATCTGGATATATGTCAAAGCCAGAATTATGTTTCTTTCAAACTTACTGTAAGTTTGAAATATCAGTATTACATACATATATGGTTGTAAATAAATTGAGGTATTTTATTTTATCTATGGTAGTTGCGTTCAATCAGAAGTCTACTTGGTTTTAAATTATATATTTCTTTTTCTTTTTGTCAATAACCAATCTTGTAAGCTAAAATAATACTAGGGGACTTTAGAAACGTAATTACGGCAAAAATATTTAAATTTTGTCCTTTTTAAACTAGGAGTAACTAATGTATACCTGTTTGTATTACAAAATTCATTTTTGAACATCAAGCGGAGGTCCACAACTTCTGGAAAAATTAGACGTAAAAAAGTGTATCGACGAAAAATTAAAAAAAAAAACGAAAAATTTGGGAAAACTCAACTTCACCTATAAAATATAGGAGATAAAGGGTACAGAGTAAATAAATTGGTCTGAGTGAAAGAAAAAAGTACGGAGTGAATTCATGGAATTAAATTATTGAGTACATTTTCAGTCAATATTGATTTTGATAATTTTACACATTTTTGATAATATTTAAACTAGAACTGATAGGTTCACTCATAAAATTTTAGTTGTCTTCATATTACTAGAGTGAAAATTTCACTCAATCGGGTGTGGACAAAAATTGATACATTATTGAGTGAAACTGAGTGAAAATAATTTTTCTTACAGTGTATTAGTCACTATTTTACCGATAAAACCTACTATACGATTATTAAAAAATATCCCTTACAAATTAGATACTTCAATAAAACAAATTATTGGACTATTTTCTTGAAGAAACAGATAGAGGTTGTGAATAATATGTTTAAACTAACCAAGAACATGCTGCTCTCTAATTAGAAGGTTTAGATGCATTAGATATAAAGGATGTCCCAAAAGAAATTATGTATATGAGGAAAAAAGATTTTATTAATTAAAAGGTTGTCAAAGTTTTTAAAAGGTAGACATTGCCATTAAATATGAAAGGAAATCATACTTCGCAACTCATTTGGCATATTCGATTTCTTTTAAATTTCATTGATATCTCTCCGAATTCCTGCCTTTAATTCAGGAATGTGTAACAAAATCCGGGACGCGCAGCCATTTATTTATTAGTTCCCAGAACGGATGGCCAAAAAGTAAGATATTTCAGTCGTCACAAATTATCGGAGGGTTAATGGTTTTCAAGTAGGTAGTCCTTCGGATAAATTTGCCAATATTTTAACAACTTCGATTAGAGTCGGGGCCATGTGTTAAGCGTCTAGTATAAGAGAAAAATCGATATTTTAATAACGCGCGAAACCGCGAAAAGAGCGTAGGGGTTCCAAATTCAAATTGTAAATACATAGTAATTGGACAAGAAAGTCACATATTAAACAGCTGGTTTTTCGACGAATTGTCCAAGCTATTAAGAAGATATTAAATGACATTGACTAATCCGCCCCGTATTTGCTACACGGAGTCACGAAGGGAAGGCTAGGGTTTAGTTTAGTTTCAGAATTCTTATATAAATGTAAGTCAAGTCAATTAGATAATTATTAACCTAATTATTAAAGCATGCCGACATTCAGGGTTATCGCCAATAAGATGAGAACCGAAACTTCTGGACCCAAGAAATGGGCGTGGTCAAAGCGAATTGTGGAATTCAGGAAGGATCTCGAAAAAGTCAGTTCTTCCTTGGGTTTCACATTGAGCAGACTAATTATTAACTTTAGAGTCTTGGGCTAATTAATTAAATTTAATAGTTTTTCCAAATTTTGTATGAAGCGCGCATTCCCTGAATCTCGGTACGCTGTCGCGTTTGAATCAATTCATTAATAATGTTGTTCGAGTCGTTGTGTTGTGTGTTATTTTGTTTGTTTGTCTTGTTTATTGTTAATAAAACCCTTCCTGGAAGGTTTGGTGTTTCTTTTTGTTTGTTCCAACTTCAGTGTCACCCTGTATAGCCAACCACTGGATTACAGTCTACGTAAGCAATAAAGGGTAAGTGCTGAAAGTCATTCTCTGAACATTTATAAGCTACCACGTATTGGTTAGTAATAAGTATAATGATAATAAACTCCCTTTCGAGAATTAAATAGTAACTCTTTCGAGAATTAAATAGTAACTCTTTCGAGAATTAAGTAGATAATTAATTAAAGGTAGATAATTCAAGAAATAACCCCTCAGGCTACAAATGGTATTCATTTGAGCAGAATAAACTGTGGACTTTACGAATCCCCATAGGAAAAAGTCGCATGGTGTAGGATTGCATGATCTTTGTGGCCAAGTCACTCTTGCGTGAGATGAGTTGTCCATTACATTTCTGCCGTAACAAGTGGATAGCTCCACGTGCCGTCTGGCAAGTGACACCATCCTGCTGAAACCACATGTCATCCAAATCCATGCCATCCAAATGAGGCCACAAAAAGTTTAATAGCATCACTCGATATTGTTCTCCATTGACAGTCGTTCTTGAATGATCAGAGAATTGTGCCCCAAATTCGACTGTTTCGCTTGTTCACATACTCACTAAGATAGAAATGCGCCTCGTTGCTAAAGGTGATTTTCTTAGCAAAATCACCGTCAACTTGTTGATTCTCCAATATCCAATCAACAAATGTCAGGCGCATTAAATGGACGTCCGGTTTTAATTCCTGGGTTAGTTAAATCTTGAATGGGTGCAGATGCAGATTTTTTGTAAAAATCCCGTGCGTTATGCTTTTTGAAATGTTTAAGTGCAGTGACCGATAGCGAAATGAGGTTACGGTAATTTGCGCACAGTCTCAGCTACACACTCTCCATACTTATAATTTGCGTTACTTTTAGAACACCCTTTACATATACTCAGAAGACTCACTCAGACATGGACTCTGGTGATCTTTCAAGCATATTATTTTTCTTCTGAACTTTACTTTACTTTCTTTTTTAGTTTACTTTTATGTTGAAATTTAGTTGGAAATGTCTATAATCTATATTTAATTATTTTAATTACAAGTTTTAATCCAGAATAAAGGTTTTGTTTCTTTTTTCTGTTTTAAATAAAATTTTATATTTACCCTTTGTTAGCTTGTGCTCGAAGCTCGATTAGATTTGATGGCTTGCCTGATATTTATCATTTTTTCCAATTTTTTTCTTCGGAAAAAATAAGTTTTTCTGTAATTTTTCCAGACCTTTTTCAAATTTCTGAATGTAAGAATTCATTGTAATTGTGTTCGTAAAAGAACCCTTAATAATAGATAGGTACCTTTTCTTTATTCCAAAAAAATAATCGCTATGGTTTTGAATAAAAAGTGAATGGACACCTTTCACGCGCTTTCATAAGGCATAACATTATAACAAAGAAAAGTTCTTTCAAATAGTTAATAAGTTACAAAAAGGCAAGTCTGGAACTGAGAGTAAAGCACTTTTTACATTGCAGAAGAAATTTGACCTGTACATTTTATTTGAAATAATACTTATTTAAATTTAAATAATTTAAAATCAACTCCCCGCAAAGTAAATATAAATATTCATGAAAAAACTCTTCCAAGTTATTTTATGGCATAATAAATAGCAATTTTCTTTTTATTATCTGGAGATATCAGATCTGCTTCGACTTATTTAAAACACTAAGATTCAATTCAACAACTGCACTATTAATTAAAATTAGTGTTCAAAAGAAATAAAGACGTAATTTTTGGTATAGAAATATAATCCCAATAAAAATATTTGCTTCATGTTCAAATATTTATAAAACACTCTTGGAGACAACTCAGTAATTATCTCGTGAAGCAATTTTCGAATAAACTAAAACAACAAGTTTCAACAATGTTATTCCATTTTATATTACAGAATTTAAGTGCATCTTGCAAGAGTTGTATTAAGTTCCTGAAAGTAGTTTACCTCAAGTACTATCCTCCTCAGACTAGAGGCTTCCGAGAAAATATTATATTCTTCAAGAAGTGTACTGTACCACAAATTAAAGTTTGTGAAAAACTATTTCATTTTGTTTTCATAATTTTAAAATTTTGATACATACATTTTTTTTAGAATATAGTACGTTCAAATAAAATCTAATAGATAAAATGTGAATCCCTTAAATCGGCCGAACGGTAGACGAGTTACAGGCTTGTTCCACTTTTAAGCGAGACACCCTGTATATTTTACTTAAACGGGATGTTCAAGAAATATGTTACAAAATTTTAACCATGCGTATAACCTACCAAAATCAAAAACATTTTTCTGAAAATTTTTGTCGAAAAACCTCTTAGTTTTTAAAATATTTAATTTAAATATAAGAAAAGCTTTAAACAGTTCATCTTGATTGGGAAAAATTACATTTTCTACACGAAACAAAACTCTTTTCCATTTGCAAAATTGATTACTCGTCACTTGTTGTAAAATAAACTATTTTAGATTTGAAGAAATTACAGTCAATTTATAATCATTTACATTTTAAATACTGCCTTCACTGCAAAAATACATTTTTTTTATTAATGGCTTTTAACTACAAACATGTAGAGATCTCCAAAGAGATTAATATAACAATGTAATCATAGCAAGTGATAGGTACATTATTGTTACGAAAACTACCATTACATATCACTGACAATGGATGGTCACATCCTACCTCGTTATCATGAAAATGAATTGTAACAATAGAAGCTTCTATTACATATGTTTTTTTACTACTTATTCTTATTACATTTCCAGTATAATTATAATAATTTGTAACGAGTTGTCATATAAATTGAATTTTTTGCTTGAATAATTTATTAGAATATACCGGGTGTTTCATGAAGTTCTCCCGGAACTAATAGAGGATGTTCTTTGGGTTATTTCTAGAAAAAAAGTTTATATAAACATGTGTCCGATTTGCTTTATTTTGTGAGCTACATGAATTTGAAATTTAAATTTAAAAAGTAATAATCAAAGTTGCGTTACGTCTCGGCGCGCTACGCATTGGTCAAGTGTGCTCTGACGACATTTGCAAGGTAAAATGTTATCTAGGTTACTGCCAGTTTTGACAAGCTTGCAGTATAGTGTGAAGATTCAATTTTGCAAATTCGCGAACAATGCCTTTTAAGCTTACGACTGCTGAGTATGCCGATATGGTGTTTGTTTTGGGTAATTGCGATGAAAATGCTACTCTAGCTTCACTGGAATATCAACGGCGTTTCCTAAATCGTCGCATTCCATCCCCGAAAACGTTTACCACAACTTTTCATGCACTCAGAGAAACTGGTTCACTTCCATGTTCCAGGGTATGGAGAACATTAAACAAGAATCTGTTGTATCCATACCATCTACAGCGTGCTCAACATTTGTAGCCAGAAGATTTCCCTAGGCGGGTAGAATTTTGTCAGTGGTTGAATAATAATAGGAATTTGTATCGCTACATCTTATTTACGGATGAGTCACAATTTACCAGAGACGGTATCAACAACACCCATAACATGCATCAATGGTCGGACGTCAACCCTCATGCCACCGTAGAAAGTAATTTTCAACGTAGATTTAGCGTTAATGTGTGGTGTGGAATGTTATACGATCAACTTATAGGGCCATTTATTATTGAAGGTCGTCTTAATGGACCAAAGTATCTACAATTTTTAGAGGAAGAACTCCCGCGATTGCTTGAAGATGTACCTCTGGCAAGACGATTAAGAATGTACTTGCAACATGATGGAGCTCCACCTCATATTTCCCGAATTGTCACTGCTCACCTAAATGAGCATTACCCTGGTCGCTGGATCGGTCGAGGTGGGCCACACATTTGGCCAGCTAGGTCTCCAGACCTCAATCCGTTAGATTACAACATGTGGGGTTGGATGAAGGATTTGGTTTATCAAGAGAAAGTGGAAACACGCGAAGCTCTAATCCAAAGAATTGTTAATGCTGCAACGCAAATAAAAGAAAAGCACGCGAATATTAGAAATGCAACGCGAGCAATTCACAGGCGTGCTGACAAATGTATTGAAGTAGGAGGTGGAATTTTCGAAAACCTTTTAAATTAAGAATGTATGTATCACTATTACCGATGTTCTAAAAATAAAAATGAAAATTAATTTCCATTATTTTATTTTCAAATTCGTGTAGCTCAATAAGTAAAGCAAATAGGACACATGTTTATGTGAACTTTTTTCCTAGAAATAACCCAAGGAACATCCTCTATTAGTGCCGGGAGAACTTCATGAAACACCCATAGTGCGGTTATTAAGTTGTACCTATAACATCTTAATTTTTTTATGGAAAAAAAAACAACAATTTTTATTGGATGAAATAAGGCTGGTTATATGCGCAAAGTATTCTTTTCTACTAATATATTAAATAATAATGCTTTCGAGGCTCAGTCTTCAAGTAAGATATATTTTTTCAATCTGGAGATGAAATCTGAAACCGAATTTGCTATAGAAACGTTTAAAAAACTCATTTTAATATAAAGCTATTATGCAAGTGTATAAATAGTTTTTCCTACACGAGCTAAAACACATTTTTTATTTTTTTATTTTATTTTGAAGACCGACAACTTTTCAAGGACACAAAATTGTACCTAATCAATTTGCTATTATCCAAGCAAGCTCTGTAAGACTCGCCTAATCCTTATAAAAGATTTCCACAATCATATTTTGTAAATAACAGTACAGTATTCTAATGAATTAATTCTAAATATAAATCAAGTTCACGTGTCACTCATAAACTGAAAATTAATTCCTGTTGACTAGAGACAATGTGAATAGCAAACTACTTATCACACAAGGTAGACAGGTGATAAATGTCAGTAATCCCCTAACATTAATTCCTCTAGCTATTTTGGACAGGATTCAGCCTTAACGGGGACTCTCCATCATTACCCAACGAGTTTATTAATTGCTGAAGTGAGTTTCCATCGCATAAATACAGAAACCGTACCAATTAGACGTCCTGCAGTGTTTTCATGTTAATTAAAACCGCGTCGTTTTGGCTAATTTGAATTATTTAATAATGAAATTGCCTGGGGCCACTGATGGTCCTTTTACTCAAAGCGTGTATGTTTTTTTTACAAATATGTATACGTTTCAGGCAAAACATCTTTACAGTTCAGTACATTTAAATCAAACAATACAGAAACAAACAATTAATAAAAAGTATAATATTGGTCTTTATTATAACGATAAAATATAATGACTTCCTAAAAATCCAAAGTGTATTTTTAATACAGCAAATTATACAGGGTGTCCCTGAAAAGGATTGACAACGCTTGACCACAGGTTCCTTGAAATAATTTGAAAACTGTTTTTCTTAGAAACTTCAAATTTGGTACACATATTTCTATATAAGGGCAATGTAAATATAGAATTTGGTGAGAATACATATACAGGATGTTCTCTTTCTAATGCCTGTGCGCCACTGGCTATCCCGTAACTTTTTTGTATATACTTACGCCAATGACGACAGATATTTTTAAAAGTAAACACTATTTTAGAAGATTTTATGCATCTTACAAAATTTTGATATCTTTTATGGATTTCGAATAAAATTGGCATTTTTACACATTAAATAATATAAAATCAGTTTAAGATAAATAGAACATTCTAGTACGAGGTGACATATAACAGAGAATTCATAACAATAATTAAAAGGTTCTGTGTCAAGCTAGCTGTGATTTAATTTTAGCTTACTTTGTTTTTTATTGCAATTTATACTTTTGCTGAACAAACTGTATGTTGGTAGTTTTGGGTTATTCTGAAGGATATTGTTGTGCTACTGTTCGAACATATGCTGAAAGATTTCCAAAATCGTGGATAATGTACGGCCGGAATTATTCAGCTGGAGGAACAAATTTGGGAAAGGGTCGAAGAAATTCATCAAGTAAATAAAAGGCGTTTAGCGGCAGAGGCTTCTAAAAGTTCCTTTAATAGAATATTAAAAGACAAGTTATTACAGGTTACAGGTATTACAGGGTACAGGTAGGTATTACAGGTTATTAAAAGTCTAACAGGTGGATAGGTAGAGGAAATAATGCCCCTTTAAAGTGGCCACCTCGATCCCGGACCTAAACCCATGTAATTATTTCATTTGGGGAGCGTTGAGGACCACAGTTTAAAATAACTTTTCAGTAAATACAAAAAACGAATATGGGAAAGAATACAACATGAAATTAATGTTATGAGAGGTAATGCACAATTATTGGATAAAGAGAACATCCTGTATATGTACTCTCACCAAATTCTATATTTACATTGCCCTTATATAAAAAAATATGTGTACCAAATTTGAAGTTTCTAAAAAAAATAGTTTTTAAATTATTTGAAAAAAATAGGTTATCTATTCTACATTTAGAAGGCTATATCTCAGTAGGCGTGCACTTTTGTATATAGGTAAGTTAGGCTAAATAGTCATAATTTCATCCAAGGAACCTGTGGTCAAGCGTTATCCATCCTTTTCAGGGACACCCTGTATATAATATAATATTTGAAACTATTGTTCTCGTGATACATGTATATTTATGAAGGAAATAAACTAGCAAAATGTGTTTTGCACAGGTTCTATTTAACTATGCGTCTTAAATAAATAGTAATATTTACATAATAACAACTGCGACATGCCGCCTCCACTGAAAAGTTTGTCTTTAAAAGTTTCAAAAAGGTTACAAACATAAACAAATAAATGTTAGTACCTTTTAGTAAAAAACATATCTTTGATACAGAATTTTTATACAATATAGTAGTTGTTTTCACTGTCACAACCCACGTGATTGATGTAGTTGCATAATACGACCGATTCCATTTGTGAGGTGGTAAATGGTCTTTAATGCAGACTAGTGCTCCAGGTTTCATCATTATGAGGAATGCTGCTTCCATTTCCGCCTAACTTAGAGTTCTGAAACATGTTTTTTGGATCAACGGAGTCAAAAATCTCTTGCCATTTTATTATAACGTTTAAACCTTGATAAAGATGATTATTTTCAAGTGTTTTAAAAACTGTTTTACATTGACAACTTATTGATGAATTAATTCATGAAGTCGCTTCATCATGAAATTGGACAAGTGTAATGCACCAAATTTGCTGTCAAATAACTTCATGAATTTATTCATCGTGGTAAAAAATGGGTTTCCATTTAAAAAAATCAACTCCCGGTCTAAAAACACCACTTCCGATCTAGACCCGAAATCGTATTATGGACCTTTCAATGGCCCCTCGGTGCCCTATAATGTTGGTCTGAAACTTTTTTCGAAATAATCAAGAGCAACCGGGATATTATTTTGTCTCAAGATAAATACCCCACCCAGTATCGCTGGTTTGACCCCAGATTCCCATATGCCTCCCAAATTTAGAGTTCTAGACGGTATAAAAATCCAAATTATACCTTGTGGTCCCAGTTCAGTTAAAATTTTACCTTCAGCTGATTACAAAAATTTCTGAATTTAACACCAATACAAATTTTCGCATTATCTGAATAAATATTAGCGCATTTATCATGTAATACAGCGAAAAATGATTCGGCTTTAAATCAATAGTTAGTTCTAAATGGATAGCCCTTACAACTTTATTTTATTTTAAATTTAAGATTTTTTTATAGGATGACTGATTCTAAGCGACCTTAATTAATATTTTTAATGTTTTGTTTATTGTTTAATGTTTTTTGTTAAGTATTTGTAAGTTAGTGGATGTAATTAACCAAAGGCAACGTTTATCCAGCTGCAAAATAACCAAAATGTGGATATAATATCCAAAGGCAATGTTCATCTAGCTGCACCAAAACCAAAATATGGATGTAACAAGAACAATGTTCATCCGACTGCAGAGGAACTAAAATTATGGGTGTAACGCAAATCTGATAGATCTCCAATCACACGAGAGATGCTAATTTGTAGTTACCAATTTAAAATTCGAGAGACCATTCAATAATAATTTATTGTTGTGATGTGTAGTTGAAATTGTTATTACAATGCTCATGAAGCATGTATATTTATGATGATAATAGACAGGCTAATTGTGTCCTGATGCACATATTCTATTTATTTTCTTACTGACAGTCAATATTAATTTTCCTAGCAATGCAACATATCAAAACTTATATTAACTAAGCGGCATACCGTCTTAAATGTTAATAATATTTACATAAATTGCAGTGCTCTATTTATAAAAATTGTAGGTGGATTGATGAAAGTATTGATTCTCTTTCAGATAATGTAAATGTGTATGGCATGTTGATGATGATGGTAATCAGTGGAATGCTGGAAAGGTAAATGAAGAAATAATTGTTTATGCAACTCTTTATTTATATAAAAATGACGATGACGATTATCATCCGAAGAGATAAGTTGATGGTAGTAAACTAGCAAGCAAAGTATAAGGAAATCATTGCACCGCCAATAGTTAAAAGACGTGGAATGTTGATAGAGTTGTAGCATTTTGAAATGCTACTTTTCTTACTTCGTCTTAAGTATTCGATACTATAGACATCCAACACACCACTTCTAAAATAGTTGAAATTATATCTACAAAAAGTGTCCTCTAGGTCTCCTCAGAAAATAACATCTGGCTGGTAGAGACGGACGGAGTTTGGGTTTCAAGTGGAAAGCAATAGGTTTTTCCATTTCCATGGGATCTGAAGATCCACTTTTTAGTGCTTATACTGTGTATCGTCTACATGTCTATATATCCAGAAGTCTCTCACTAAAAGTTTTCAGTGACGCTTTTCTACAAATTTTTTTGTGATGCATACCTAAGATCATCCACGATATATTTCGTTTTGTTTTGCCCCAATATTTACTTTACATCCGAAGGTAATTTTGTTTCCTCAATTTAAACCCTTCTGAGTTGCAACTGAAACTTAGTTCATAGTACCTAACTCCGGTGAAGTATTCAGTAGTTGGCTCCTCGTTGCTCATAAGGGCGTTGTCGTTTCATTTTGTGCCTTGAAGCTATGTCCGTCATCAGCTACCAAAATTTTCCAACAGCAACCGATATACACAGTTCAACAAAAACATAGTACTGGATAGATGCTGTTGTGGTTCTATAAAAAATGCATTGTTGAGGTATCTAAGTAACAGTACAGTGTTTTTATAAAAAAGGAAGATAGCTCTGAATTGAATTTAGGAAAAAGAAAAGAGATGTACCTACTTGACAACATAAATAAAAAGATTAAACTTCACATTGAGCATAATTTCCCCTATATGTATTATAATAAAGAACAGAAGATACAGTCCATTTCACTTCTCTTATGGTGAACAGTTAAGCTGCATCAGATGCTATTTTGTTTCCCTCGTTGCCGCCTAAGGCGCAACGTCTTATTTCACTCCACGCACAGCCTGATAACCACCACATATTCTTTATTATTATTATTTTTTGTTTATATATAAATATTTTGAAATTCAATCCTGTTAAAGAATATCTTGAAAATGTATGTAACTCACGACTGGTACTGAGGGTTGCTTTCAGTGTGCAGCAAAATAATACTCTCTCTCAACGGTAAAATAAAGTAAAATATTTTGAATGAAAACAAAGTGTAGTGAAAAGAAATGTTGTCTGGGCGAACGTTCGTTGGAGAGTCCTGATGTGGAGTCGCTAGCAGGTATATGTATCTCGTCCCTGGCGCCAATCTGCCGTGCAGCTTTTCCTGGAACCATAGTGTGTGCGTCCCGCGTCTGTTGTCCTTGCAACTGTTAGGCCGGTCCGGCGTCAGGTTGGCGCTCTTGACGTAATACTTAAAATGGGTTACTTGCATGTGTACCCATGTGTAGTAATGTGTACCCACAGTACTATGAATATGCAACTCTTAGCCCATGTTTACATATTTTTATTTTATTTTGTTTCTAGTACAACCTGTCAAGATTGTTGTGCTGTCTTGGAAAAATGTTTAAGTATGTAAAAAAAGAAATTCTTTCTTAAAATATTACAAAATAAAAATTTTCTTCCATCTTAAAAATACTATGCAGTTTTCGTTTTCTTAGTAAAATTAGACTTAGGTATCGATAAGTATACATATATCGATAATGTAAATTTACGTTTTGCGTGAATTACACAAAAAGTGTAAAATTACATGCTTAATGTAACTTTATTTGTATGATGTAATTTTACATTACTCACTGTGACACCACAATATCCAAGGATGCAGTGCAATTTAACAACAAATTTTTATCAGATTAGGCCACGGAATAGTAAAATCGTATCACGGCCTACATAGACAGGAATTTTAGTGGGATAATTATGTCCCTGTAATTAGTTAGTGCATTTATAGCATGTGTAGGGATTCATTCGTCATACATGCCACACGTATTCAATTAACTAGAGAGAGCTGACATTAACCACCGTAATGAATTGTATGCAACTCGTTTGAGGATTTATTGTTTCCAGGCAGGTTATGGGGCATAGTTCTCATTGTGCAATATTTGGTTTAGAGCTCATAATTATAACATAATCATTTGGGGAGCCGTGTGGATGCAAACAATTCATAGTTAAGAACAACCAGTGAAATGCAATTGTAATTAAAAGAATATAAATATATTCTCCAAGTATTATGTGTCATTGGTACAAGAATAAACAGTATCCAACTTGAACTGTTTATAGCAATTTATAAAATGATGACTTGCTAGTGTCTTAAATTAATCCACTTTAAATGTCAAAAATGCTTTTCTATACGATAAATATTTGTGTAGGCTATTGATTATATCAAAAAACAGGGTTGAAAGGATAAAAGAAACTAACGTTCAAGCAATTTTATTGCATAAATCGTTCAAAGGGTCATTTTAGTTGAAAAAACCGCGGAGTACTATTAAATTGTAGTTCCAAAAGGAAGCAAAATTTCGCTATAGTTCATATCGGTTTTCGTGCTAAAAAACTGCAAAAGTACATTTTCACCCCTATCTTGAATTTCAACCCTCTAATTTGATGACACCCCGCGTTTTTTTTCATTTTTAAGACACTTCGAACAAGTCATGTGATGAAAATCCTTGAACGTCTTATTTCCTTCGTTTTTTGCAAAAAATTAGGCTTAAAACGTATAAGGGTAAACGCGATGAAAATCCAAAAATTGGCTAATTGTAAGTTTGAGCGGCCATATATCAATTTTCATCCAAAAATACTTTACATTTTGAAGGAAATTGTATCTACTTTTTTTATGAAGCAATGCCTATACTTATCTTTACTCAAAAAAAACTATAGGCAAAAAAGTAAAAAAAAATTAAAAAACGAATTTTTTTATATTTCAAATTGTTTTTAACGATTTTTTGCATAAAATTTTCCTTCATATCGGTTTTCGTGCTAAAAAACTGCAAAAGTGCATTTTCACCCCTATCTTGAATTTCAACCCTCTAATTTGATGACACCCCGCGGTTTTTTCATTTTTAATGACACTTCGAACAAGTCATGTGATGAAAATCCTTGAGCGTCTTATTTCCTTCGTTTTTTGCAAAAAAATAGGCTTAAAACGTATATGGGTAAACGCGATGAAAATCCAAAAATTGGCTAATTGTAAGTTTGAGCGGCCATATATCAGTCAATTTTCATCCAAAAATACTTTACATTTTGAAGGAAATTGTATCTACTTTTTTTATGAAGCAATGCCTATACTTATCTTTACTCAAAAAAAAACTATAGGCAAAAAAGTAAAAATAAATAAAAAACGAATTTTTTGCTTTTTTCAAATTGTTTTTAACGATTTTTTGCATAAAATTTTCCTTTTATATCTTTTAAATAAGCCATTTCGATGCTCGAAACTCAATTCTCTAAATAATTTTCCTTATGAACTATAGCGAAATTTTGTTTCGTTTTCGAGCTACAATAAAAAACTGAAAGGGGTGCATTTTAACCCCTATCTCCAACTTCCACCCTCTAATTTAATAGCACTCCGCGGTTTTTTCATCTAAAATGACCATTTTTTAAATTATTCTATTACTTATTACTGTTACTTATTCAGTACTGTTATCGAAAAACTTTTTTTTAGGTACTTTAAATAAAAACCATTTTTCACTACTGATAAGACTCCCCAAAATCCTTACATTTGTGTAAACTCGATAAGAGACTAATATTTTTCTATTAAAACTTTCGTACACACACTGAGAAAAAAGTTGTGACCAATTTTTATCAACCAAGAGTACATTTTGTAGCGACCTCTAGCGTCTGCAGCTCAGTTAAGCCCTGATACGTTTTCCCGAATCCAAATTTTGAAAGTAATTCTTCCTAGAAATTTCAAGATGTTTTAATTCAAAATGTCAACTTTAACACCCAGTAACTTTTTTATTATCCACAAATGGACTAAGGCAAATTTATATGTATCGCACTATTTTAATGTAAGGAATCTATCCTTGGTCTGTCCCAGTAATTTCGGAACACCCAATGTCAGATTTCAACCTAAACATTTTTTTTATCTATCGTAAAATCGATCAGTATAAGCACACCCCTGAATTAGTTACTCATATCATTTATCTTTATAAACAGGCATAGTATATTATTGAGGTCTAAGAACGCAATTAGCTTGGTTATTAATTAATTTTATTAATTAATCAATTCTTAGTCAGCTCACTTAACCTACATTTTCGTACATTTGAATTAGAATTTTTAACATTCTTTTTTCTCGCAAAAACTGAAAATAAAAAGTAAAAGTTTTCCCTTTAATTAACAGGATTTTCCAGCTCTTCAAAAGAAGTAGGCATTTCTTAAAAAAACCGTAAAACATACAAAATAACAAAAGAAGCTACCTATATCTTCTATGCCTACACTACAAATAATTAAGTTTTATACAGTTAAGAGTGGTGAAATGAACATTTTAAATATATGTATTTTTGTATATTCTTTTATATGTTAAATTTCCATCATAAAAAAATATTTTATAATAATGTGCTGAAAACTCCCTACTTAATTTTGTTGAGCAAATAGAGGATTTTGAACTAGTACAGTTTTAGTGAAAAAACTCTTTTTTTCCAGTAAAACGACTGTAAAATAATAAATATCTCACCTACCCAAAAGGAACATCTAAAATATTGCAATAGTTTTTTGGAAGTTTATCAATTATTTGCTCGATAAACATATTCAACCAAGAAAATAATGAATATGACATTATTTTTCAAATAGTTGCAAAAGTTTCTACAACACAAATTAATGAATTTGCTTTAATTTTCAGAAAAATTTACCCTATCTCTAAAAACAATGTGTTTTTTCAGAGTTTTTTCTCTTACAAAGGACCACTCTCAATCCTTATGGAAAATTTTTCTGAAACTTGGCAAATCGGTAGTTCTTAACACGCCGATCAAAAGTCTCAATGGGCACAAAGCCCAAAAACCCCTCGAACCCTTTCGAATTCGACCCCCAAGGGCGAAAAGTTGATCATAGGCCGATTGCCTTAAAGCAATATTATATAGCCATGAAATAATTAGTAGTAACCCACCCAATGACATAGACAGTGAGTTACTTCTCTCACTTTGCTACCACCACCACCACCACCCCCAACACACACACACATCCAGTAATAACAGATGCTTGATGACTATTTACTTACGTGTCGTAAGCAATTCAAGAATTAACCCTCCATTGCACTTACACACTAACACCCCCCCCCCCCGCGCTCAGTTTTTACAATCTCAATCTCTAGACAGACAGTTCCAACCTTGAGGACTTTGGCAGCAGGCTTCCATACTCCTAAAACCTGAAAAAAAGTAAAGCTATAAGCTCTTGACGGGTAAAACATAAACTCATACCCTTGGCAGGCAGCCTTGATCTAAAGACCCTTGGCGAACGAAATCTATAAGTATAAACTCTAGACATGCATTCCTATTATAAAACGAAGCGAGCGATACCTGCATCTTCGAAACATAGACAGATACACCCAATCTAAATGCTCCCTCGACGTTTAGTAACCTAAAAACAAAACCTTAAGCAGGCAACTCTAACCTTAAGACTTTCACAAGCGAGACCTTAACTCCCTAGTTCTTAGTTTCCCTGTCAAAAGAGGCCTTGGCGAGCGAGACATAAATCGAAAATCGTAGACAAATAGTCCTAACCTTAAAACCCTTGACGACCGAAAATTCGTAGACAGGTAGTCCTAACCTAAAGCTCTTGAGAAGTGACATCTATACATCCAAAAGACAAAAAATTGTAGCAATGTAGTATGTTATCATAGATGATGTTTAGGTTAGAGCTTAGAGGTTAGAACTTCCCGTACAGTTCCGCCAAAACCTATTTTCTAAATAATTGGTGCTATTTTACAATTGGTTATCTATTTAAAAAATCTAAGCAATATTGTAGTATTCTATACGGAGGCAGGGCGGGGGGGTCCGAAGGGTCTTAGAGTACGTGGATCTCTTGTCCGTAGTGATAGTATTAAAACGTTTTACGACTCGTAAGCAATGAACAGTCATCAAGCATATTTTGTTACGTTTAGATGAGGTGTGTGTGTTGGGGGTTGCGGTGGTGGTGGTAGCAAAGTGGGAGAAGTAACTCAATGGTGAGAAGATAAAAGTCACTGTCTAAGTCATTGGGTGGGTTACTAATAATTATTTTATGGCTGTATAATATTGCGGTAAGGCAATTGGCCTATGATCAGCTTTTCGCCCTTGGGGGTCGAATTCGAAAGGGTTGGAGGGGTTTTTGGGCTTGGCGCCCATTGAGACTTTTGATCAGCGTGTTAAGAACTATCGATTTGCAAAGTTTCAGAAAAATTGTCCGAAACCCATTTTCCATAAGGATTGAGCGTGGTCCTTTAACAATATTAAACGAATCAAATATGTAATGCAATATCAAGCAGTATTTGACTAAACGGTTTATGAAGTTGGATAGTGTTTGTGAATAAAAAGTAGAACACATTTTTACTACTCAAACAATTTACAGAATTGCTACAAGTGCTGCGCCAAAAATATATCAAATTTATATTTACAGTACAGATCTACATGAGGAAAATACAGTAAGTAAGAATGCTTAGGAAATTTATGTCGTTCTGGATAGCTTCATTTGAAACGGCATCTTTTCAGCACTGATTTTAATTTGGGAAATAAGAAAAAATCGCAAGGAGCTAGGTCTGGCTAGTAAAGAGGGTGGAGCAGGACAGTAATCTGATTTTTGACACAAAAATGACGAATTGAACAAACTGAGTGTGCGGGTGCATTGTCATGGTGCAAGAACCATGAGTTGTCTCGCCATAACTCTGATCTCCTTCTGTAGATTTTTTCTCTAACTGGTGTTAAACGCCTTGATGGTACACACGGTTCACTCTTTCAAATTTAGGTAAGAATTCAAAATTCCATTAACGTCGAAGAAACAATGACCATTCTTTGCCAATCCATTGTGATGATTGAATTTTTATCTCAATGTCGTAGCCGTAAATTCAATTTTCGTCTCCCGTTATGATCCTTTGAATGAATGTTTCAGCGTCATTGTATTGTTCAAGGGTTTACCGACAAAGGAACATATTTTGCTGCAACTCGATGCATGTTCAATTTTTCTGTAAAAAATTCGTAGCATGACCCAATTGAGATGCTAACGTCTTCTACAATGACAGTCAATCGGCGATTTGCACGCACAAGATCTTTAACTATCTGAACGTGGGAGTTTTCAATTGAAGCCGAGGGCCTTCATGGTCGAGGATCATCTTCAATTGACTGGCGACCACTTTTAACCGTTCGTAACATTGCGAACGACTCAGAACATCATCTCCGTAAGTTTGTATCAAAAGTTGAAACGTTTCCGTGAAAGTTTTCTCCAGTTTCATGCAAAATTTTACGTTACATCGTTGTTCCACAAAATCGTACATTCCAAAATTAAATGATATATCAAAATGTTTTTAACCCTCGTACGTAGTTAAAAACAAACACACCTAAAATTCCTGAAGTTTACCCGTATACTGAAAAATAATGTTTCAAGATCTATCACTGCAATCTAGAAAATGGGATTTGAATATTCATTGCCATTTAAAATAAATAAAGTTATTTCATTTTTATGTATTTCAATTTTTCCTTGATGGAAATATTCGTAAAAATATTTTTTTATTAATTTATTGGAGAATTCCGGAAATCGTTTGTTTATAGAAATTTGGAATGATATAAATAATTGTGAAACGGATTTGATTTATTACCCTAGTTTATTCAAGGGTCTATTTTAAATGTGGGTGTCTCTGCCATCTATTAGATAATTCAAACACTAAAATACTGATTATCAAAAGTTCCATAGAATCTAATACCATAAATAATTACAATTTGTATGTTGTTAGTGGCGCATTCGCCATTTTCTCGAATTGATTTTGTATTACCAAATTATAATTTTATAAATTTAATTAATAAACTTTGTGTGATGTAATAAATAAGAAACATTAATTCCGACATATATATTTCATAGGGAAATACTTCTCACAGAGGTATTAGATGAAACTTACGCTAAGCTAAGTAATTATCTTTAATTTTAGTACTAATTAAAGTTTCGCATTAAGTTCTATTAAGTGTAATATCTGAAGCGTGTGAACTACCTGAATGCAATTTTTACCGCTCTATACAAATTACTCTGGACCATAAAATATTTACGCCACTGTTTATTTTGAGACAATGCTAAAACGTAACAACTGTTATCTAGATGACTTCCAAACAGTTGTATCATGAAATATTACCATGAAATATAACTAGGTGTTTATGAAATAATATACGAGCACATCGCGTGCTGTCGGCAGTATGGTCTGCAAAGGGATGATGTTAAAATGTCGGTAGGTAAACAATGCTATAATAGTTGATGTATCACTGACGTTGGCGTAAACACTGCAGTTTGTTGTTGTGCACGACAACATAAGTTATTGCAGAAGTTTTGCCTTCAAGTTATACCTGGGAAAATAAGGAATCGTAAATTTTGTTTCTAGTATTACTGAAATTGGACAAGTTTTGTTAAATGTAACTAAAAAATAGTTATTGTTTATGGAGGAAAGTGTCATATTGTCGACTCAGTTTGGATATTAATAGTCGAAACGAAACCAAGGCGATCAACTAAACGATAAAGATGTCGTGGGGCACCGGGCGGTGGTAACCTTTCAAGTTGTGTAGTTTTTTTAGCACTGAATTTAATCTTAGGATTATGCCCTGCGAGTTCTAACACTCTATAGTCTTTTGTGTGGGTTAGGCATTACAAAGTCTAGTTTCAGGTCTTCTTGGAGTACCTGCAAGCTTTATGAGATTAGATCCACTAGCCCTCCTCGCAGGAGGGCTCGTGGATTGCAGCCCTAGGAGCTAGTTTATCCTTTTTCAGGATCTTCGCCGTAGGTACAACGGACCTAAGCGGATTGCTTGAAGGGCGGAGTTAAAGAACACGTAATAGTGATTTTTTGGAGAGAATCTAATTTTAATAAAATTTTTATAATTAATTATTTATTTTGAGCTAAATATGGCAAAAATGGTATATTTACATACGATGACTCGAGCAATTTTGAGCGTGTACAAACACTGACCAAGATTCCCCTTCTGGTTACTGAAATGCCGACACTCAAGGTTGACGTTCGTCCACACACTGGCTTTTCCCGCAGATGGGTCTCTTGCGGCACTCGGTTTAGTGCGGCTCTCTGGACCCTGGCCGCGTCTAACTACTTTGGCATCTTAGAAATAGGACTTCCTTATGGGTTAACCTTTTTAATATTATTTGTTATCTTTTGTTCGAATTTCGTTAAGTATATTCGAATAATTTTTCGTCTCCAAAATTTGAACCTAATATCGGCTTCGCGGCCCTCATTTGGACCTTTCGAGGATGAGCTGCTGCATTTAGGGTAGTTTGGGCCGCTTAGAGCGGTTTTTGAACACTACGCTCAAAGTGCTGTTGACGGCATCGATACTACAATTTATGTAAGGTGTTTTCGTCAATTCCAATACATTTTCTTCAATATTAAGGACATTATAACAAATGAAGCAAGTAAATATCACTCAGATTTCATTGCTTATGTTCATGTTGACCGAAATGGTTTAAACAGAATCGTTTGATACGTTCAAATATTGCCGCCATATTTCAATTGTACAAGGTAATCCAGAACCGACGGTTGGCAGCTATTACATAAAAACGGAAAGAACAGATCGGAAAATGTGTTACAGGAATCTTTATGGCATTCCGATATAATGCTTACATAAGGTTCGAAATTCATTGTCTCAAATCAAATGCGACTAACTGTTGAAAACTATTTCTAACAAAGTTGTATTTGACTTAACATTCTTTTCTTTATAAGTTTACAACCCTAAAGGCTGCGACGTCATCGAAAATATATTTCGCATTTTTAGATTTTTAATTTAAAAAAGTTTTTCTCTTCTCATTCATGTAGAGAGAAAAACATTGTTTCGACCAAATTTTATAAGCATTGCTGTGAAAAACAAGATACTTTCAATGTTCATATTTCATTATTGACATAAATCTCCATAAAACCATGCATACCTACTGTTGATTCCAAAACTTTCCGGGCTTCCCCAAAAACCAGAATCATACCCTTCTACTTTCTCACACATCCAGTAGGATTTCCAGAAGCAGCTGACGATATGGAGCTGATTTCTCCAGTTATCTCCAGTCACGCTCTATAAAGTAGAGGATTTGGCATGGAAAATTTTAGACCAAAAAACTGTATAGTCAGATGGCCATCACATATAGCCAATATAGTTGTTTAGAACCCATTTTCGAACATTTTTCACAAATACGTCGACATGTTCATAGTGACATTCCACGACATGTCCACAGTGACATTCCAATTTTGTGGAGTTTCAATTAAGTGTCTTATCCAGACCACCCCTATAAATAATATTGTCTTAACCCTCAAGTAATTCGATAACTGTTTTGTAAAGGTTTACAGACATTAATACTAAGTCGCCACATCGTTTAATAATTCCTGAAGTACTTTTTCCGTAAGGGGTTTCTTTACCTAGAATAATCTAATCACCAGCAATGTCTGATCCTCGACTTCTCATACCTGGTCAGCACGTCAGGTTCAAGGTCATTTGAAGGACAAAGTAAGAAAAGGTGGTCGAAAAAAATCTGAAAAATTTATATATTAATTTTTTGGGTCGCTGAGTCTGAATACGATGTCGGTTCAGCGACCCAAAAGACCTATGTATGAATTTTTTCAGATTTTTTCAATCACCTTTTAATTTGACCTTCAAATGACCTTGAACCTGAAGTGATAGAGCTTAACCGACCTCGGCATCGGAATCAGCGACCCTAAAAACCCTTGGGTACCTAGGTAGAGTCCCCTACTTTCTTTTCAAATTAAATGTTGACCCGTGTAATTATTTCAAAAATAACTTAATGCCATGACCCTTTTACCAAATGTATACAGGGTGTTTCAGGATTAAGTCGACAAACTTTAAGGAGATATTTTTTTCCGAAGACGCTTGATTTTCGAAATATAGGGCGTTAAACAATTTTAAAAAAATTCGAATTTTTTAAATAACTTTTAAATGAAGAAGGCTATTTAAGCCAAATTTGACATGACACATCTTCTTATAAGATACCATTTTTCCATAGAAGTAGAAGTCCCGCAAGCAACCAGTGGTGGAGTTATGGGGACTCGGACTCATTAATTATAAAAAAAATTAATACGGCCTTACTGAAAATAAGATATGATGTTTTTGCTGTTTTTAAATAGAATAGTTTTTATTGACAAGAAGTTCACCTTTTTTCCTAACTCATAGTTTCATGGTAAAATTCATTTTTCGGAAGGGTGCTTCTGGATTCTGTCGATAAACTTTAGGAAGACGTTTCTCATAAAACCTACAAAAATACAGTAGTCAAGTAAGCCTTTTTGTCTCCCCTTCCCTTGGGTTTAACCAATAGTATTAAAATTATTTAGATGTTTCGTTTTTGATATATAGGGTGTTTTTTTAGAAAAAAAAAGTGATGTTGATGAAAACAATAGAAATATTTTAAGTACCTAACAATGTAACTATGTCGTAATGCGACAAATAATTTAGGAGTATTGCAAGGGTCGTAATGACACTTGCAATACTCCTAAATTTTTTCAGGCGGTTTTTAGTCACTTCATTTACTTGTGTTGTGTACTTTTAAATAAAATAAGATGGCAAACAATTATACATGAAAATTTATTTGTAAATTGAAACAACCAAAAAATTACCAATTAATATTATACCTAGACAAAGCGAAAAGTGAATCAAAAATGAAATGATTTAAAAAATATTTTGTTCAAAATGGGCGCCTCCGCACTGTAGACAAGCACGACATCTTCTAATTATGGAGGTAGTGGCCGATCGACACTTCTAGGGTATCAACTGGCACCTCGTAGACTTTTTGTTTAACAGCACCCCAAACGAAATAATCCAACGGTGTCAAGTCTGGTGAACGTGCGGACCACGCTGCAGGTCCTCTACGACCAATCCATCTCCTAGGATAATTAATGTTTAACCACTCCCTAGAACCTCTACCAAAATGGACAGGACAGCCATCTAGTTCAAACCAACTGTTCATTCGAGTATTAAGCGGAACATCTTCTAACAGATCTTGAAAACCATTTTCATGGAACTCGGTAAACATGTCAGCATTTAACCGATGCGGAAGAAGTAGGGACCAACTATAGTGTTGTCCAACACACCCAACCATACGTTACATTGGAATTCATGCTGAAAACTATGTTCCCTTACCGCCCTTGGATTTCTCGTAGCACCAAATATGGTTGTTCCTTTGGTTTAAAATTCCCCTTCGATTAAATGTTGCCTCATCTGTCCATATTACTTTTCGTGTAAACTGATCATCATTCTCTGCTTGGTTTAACATCCAGTCACAAAAAACGCGCCTGCATAGTATGCCCTGAGGCAATAAATATTGCACACACTGGATATGGTACGCGTGGCGTCCAACAACCCGAAGAGTCCTCCAAATGGAACTTGACGAAATACCTAGCTCATAGCTAGATCTTCTGACACTCGTGGATGGATTTTCATCGAAATGGTTTAAAATAGTATTCGATCTTACTTCGTCCTGAAGTGGGGCAAAATGTCCATCAGCATAAGTTGGAATACCGAAAGACCCAGTTTGTCTGAGACGACTGAATGTCGTTGAAAATGTTTCCTTTGCTGGTAGTCTGCGATGAGGAAATCTTACTGCATATTCACGGCGAGCCGCCGTGGCATTTCCATCACAAAAACCATATACAAAGACCATATCAGCATATTCATTGTTCGAAAATATGGACGGCATTATTAAACTTATTTTTATTATTAGTTTGAACGCTTTATCTAATGGATAATTTATGCAACAATTCGCAAAATAACATTTAAAACGTCAAATTAACATTGCTTGACAGCAGCCTACTCGAAAATTTTTGTTGAGGTTCATTTTAAAGTTTATCGACAGAATCCAGAAGCACCCTTCCGAAAAATCAATTTTGCCATGAAACTATAAGAGTTAGGAAAAAAAGTGAATGTACACTTTTTATCAATAACAAACTGTTGTATCTCAAAACAGCATCATTTTTTATTTTCAGTAGGGCCGTATTATTTTTTTTATATATAATTTAAGTCCCCATAACTCCGGCACTGGTTGCTTACGGTACTTCTACTTCTATGAAAAAATGATATCTTATAAGAAGATGTGTCATGCCAAATTTGGCTTAAATATCCTTCTTCATTTAGAAGTTATTAAAAAAATTCGAATTTTTTTAAAAATCTTTAACGCCCTATATTTCGCAAATGAAGCGTCTCTGGAAAAAAAATTATACTTGATTTTTTTCTAATTTTTTTATGAGGAATATCTCCTTAAAGTTTGTCGTGTCGTGTTAATCCTGAAACACCCTATATGTGCATGATATTACATTTTGTCATTTATCTAACAGAAAATGCTCCCAGTCAATATACAACAAGAACATTTTTTTATAAAATTTTAGTGTTCTATTATAACTTGACTTTGAAATATCTTGAAAGAAAATGAAATTACTAGCGAAAATTACGAAAAAGTCCTGAAACTGATCCTATATAAACAAACTGTGGAATGGATAACACTCAAGAAACACTAATTTGTTTTAAATATTGTTCCCGTTTATAGAAACTGTTTTTTTTTATTTGCGGCATAGGAACTGTCACTAAAGTTGAGCCGAGCTTTGTATATCAGTTATACTCTATAATCAATACATCGATTCAATTCCACATTTAGAAATGCTTGTTAACATCAATTAGACTTATTACAATTAGCTTTAAACGCAGACAAATTAAACGGTATTGTCCGAATGTCCGAATTGTCAATTGCGTTTTGCTGAGAAATTTCCTGCTTCCATCAGCAGAATTAATGAACGCATGTGTTTACGCTCAATTCGGTTTATTTATAGGATCTGATTACATGAATAATCGTCAATTGTGTTTACAGACCGCAATTAATGTAATTAACCTATGGGCTCGTGTCTTTACACCTTCATAAGTAAGTGAAGAAGGCCAGAAAATATTATAATATAATAATATAATATATAAATATTATAATATAAACTGGGTACAAAATAAATTTGCAGGGTAAAGACGTATGGAAATGTATTTTAATATTTTGCCAGTATTTTCAAAACTCGATAAATTTCCAATGGTCGGATAAAATAAAAAAAGGTTAGTGTAAAAAAAATAGAAATATAATGTATCTCATAATGATATGAACATGGAATGCTATTCGACATTAGAATCTTACAAAGGAATTCCAAAGGTGTTCTATTCTGGTCAGGATAATTTAAAAAAATTAAAAACAGTCATATTCAATGGAACGAAACAGACAAGAGCCACACTGAACAACCTGTGTAAAAGTTACTAATATTTCGCGGTGTTATTTTATTCTTAAAATATTTTGACAATGCAACAGAATTTTTGCTTTTGTAATATTCTGTAATAACCGCTATATATAAAGTATTTTGCGAAAGCTATACAGATGAATGTTGTTGGGAAAAAATTGAGAAGTGACGAAAGCAAAAGACTGTGCTCAATATTTCCGCCGCAATATAAACCAAGTACTAATTTAAAATCAAAATTTACACCACAACTAACACTACAGAAGAATTAAAACTGTAAATAATAATTTTTTTTTATTATTTACACGACACACCTATCGAGTATCGCCTGAGTTATAGTACAGATCCTATACCTATATTATGAGAATATTAAAAAAAAATTTTACCACATTTCTGTTTTTATTTAAAATTCTTTGTAAATATGAAATCTCATTCGAAGACTGATTTTCAAGCGTTTCTCAATTTTTTTGGGAGGGATAAATTGATTAGAATTTGATGAAACTTTTACATTATTTTATCAGTATTTTGAACTACATTTACAAATTTTTTTCAAGTCACTTAGCTCAGCCGAGTTAGTTGTTCACGGGAAGTGTGGAGATCACAAATTTTATTTGAAAGCAAAATGTTTGTTTTCCTGCATTATTAACATATTTTGTAAGAACATGAACCTTATTGCATGTAAAAATTATAAAAAGTGTTTGAAAAAATGTAACAAGTTTCATTATTTTTTTTTTCATTTATTTTCAATAAAAAGCACCTTTAAAATTATGATATCATCCCAATTGTTGGTTCATGTTCTTTGTAATTTCATGAAGAAACACTGTCAATTTTCATAAAGATCGGTTTATAATTTTTTGAGCTGGAATCCTGTGAATCAAAAAATTATCGTGTCGAGAAAAACGCGTTTGAGGATTTCCGAAAACTAGAAATTTCAAAAAGTTTGTCAATAATTCCGATCTATTGGCGATTCCAACACCACACAACAGTCCCTCTTCTTCCTCATAGACATCATTCTGAACTTGCATCTGTTCTTTTCTTGCGTTTGCGTCTTTATTACATTAGTAGTCTGATTTACATATGGTGTGTATGGCTGTGAATATTTTTCGTAAAATAAATCACAATGATTGAATTTACTGAGAGAATCATATTTAATAATATTTTCCAAATTCGTTTGTTAACTGCACTTGAATTTTTTTATTGTATTTTATGTTGCTTTTACAACTTCTATCAATACAATCATTCTATAGAAAAAAATTATAATAGTAAAAATGTATGGCAAATATTTTTTTCAGTTTCTATCGAATTTGTAAATATTTGAAAAATTTATTTAAAAGTTCCTACAATAATGTAGTAGCAAACGCTCTGGTACTTATGTAGAAATTTTCATAGAACTATGAAATTTTATGATCTTTTGGCAAAATATATCATGAATCTCACAATATTGTAATAAAGTTATTTTGCATTTAAGTTACACTCAACAATGCATTTCACAAACGTTACCTATTTCGCAATGTATTTTTCTACCTACACTTATTCCTGTTTGAATGTTTACCAATATTACTATTTAAAAATTTCTCCAATAGGCTGGAAGCTATTTTACCTTAATTTATTAAGTGTACAGAAAACGTGGGAGTTATATGAATTAAAGCAACAAACAGCACGTATCATCGATACGACTTCTTTTATTCACGTAATTTGGTTTAATTATTTATGTCTCTGAAATGACACATTTGTCAGGTAAATGTTAATATCATCTCTTGCTAAAAATGTACTTCTAAATAAATAAAGTCCGACAAAGCTGTTTCATGAAAGTTCCTTTTAAGATTTAGATTGTTTCAACTTTTGTTTGATGACAAATTTCCCTACATGCTTAAATAAATATTTAATTTTCATTCTGTTAAATTATATAGTCTTATTTAGAACTTTCTGAAATATACTACAGCTTGTACATTCCATATAAAAATTAATATTTATTTAAAAAATTCAGAACAAAATAGTTAATATTTTGAAGAGATTTTCATTCCAAATAGAGGGTATACGATGTTCAACAACACCTAATAAAACTCAGTAAAAATTATATTTACAAATAAAGAATATTTGAAATATTGTAAGAAATTTCGACGTTCCTTCACTAGATACAGTTACTTGTTGACTTATATGTACAGTGAGAATAAAGCATATACAAAAATAAATAGAAGGAAATATACTTTTAAGAGTTGTATTAAACAATTTAGTTTCTAGAATTCATAAATAACTATAATAATTTCATTTCACCTTATATCTAAGAAATTAGGAGTTTTGAATACATATAAATATATGCCACTAAAAAGGTACTTTAATAAAAGTACCTACACGTTTTCCATATGCATTAAAAAGAAACGTTAACTTTTGTTAATGTTAGTTTAGTTAAACCATTATTATCACCTCATACAACATAGTTGCTAACTATAAGACATGGAAATAATTGGACGACTTTTAAAATACACATCTAAAAATCTATTCCCATTTTCTGAAACATAACTGAAGTTTTCTTACATTGAATTTATGTCTTGTGAAATACAAATAATGACTTCTGAAATTAAATATATCGTTTCTGAAATATTGTACAACCAGAAAAGTGTACAATTATTGTATGAACGTGATTCGTGCTATTAAAAAAGTTTTCAGGAAAATCGATAAATTCAGAATGATTGTGAGTGAGATATAACCTACTTAATATATGTCATATCTTAAATGTCATTACTACTCAACGCCTACTATCGTCTTACCTAAGACATACTGATGAGAAGTAATAAGTTCGAATCCGGTCTATATTGATTTCAGAATATTTTTATAACCATAATAGGTTATCCTAAATTATTATTAAACGGTACCATAATACCTATTATCAGTCTAAAAACGGGCATATATAAAATCCAGCGGCCACAAGGATTTAACCGATTACAAATGACTTAGGGTTGCCATAAATCTGATATAAATACAGCTCTTAGAATCCAGGATATCGAAAACGCTATATATTCTAATCCCAACAAGTTACGGTCTTTTATAAATAGTAAAAAAACGTTCCTGTGACATATCTGATGACATGGAATATTATGGAATTCCGACAAAAACTCTTTGCAATGTTGTTAATGTATTTTTTCTATAGCAAATGTTTGGAATAGTAGATCAAGTAGCACCTTAACAAGAAGCAATACTTTAACGTAGAATTTATCAATAAAACAAAAAACTATATTTTATTTAAAATGTCATCTTACTTAAAGACTTTTGAGTTTTTAAGCTTGCATGCCCATCCATTAATGTCTTCAGCAAGGAAAAGGTGTCACAAATATAATTACGTATCTTTGTATTATTTATATATTAGTGTTTTGATATTTTAGCAAAATAGAAAGCAGAATATACATATTCCATAAGGAAAATTAAATACATGTCAAATATAATTTGTTAATAATGTGCAGCACAAATTGTAGGTAGTTGTATTTTCTGTATAAATTATAGTCAGAAGTGTCTTTTGTAAGTTTTTTATATAAACAATAAGATTTGATTGATGAAGTAATTCTCTGTGAAAGATCATGTATGTCATCTATTATGTCAGAACAAAGATTTTCATCTCCATATTGCAACAAATACCTAAAACCGAAGTTATCTATCAGTAGTTTTCTACTTTCTATAACTCATAAATATGGGTGCTTGCAGACATGTTTCTGATAAAAGCATTGAATTGAAGTTGGAAAGGAAATTCATTCATTTGATTATATTTCGGATATTTCGAAAACAAGTTAAGATCAGTCTTTTTTCATCCTGATTTTTTTGCGAAAAAGAGAAGTAGAACGAACAAATGCATTTTGACCGTAGTTTGATCGTGGTGCATCTGTGTGGTAGTTTTTGAAAAATTAAGTCCTTAACTTTTATCTTTTAACTTTTTGATTATTTTACGTCGACCTATTTCTGGCACTATGGCTTAACACCTACGCCAGGAAACGAGCAACCCCCAGCCTACAAATTTTGCAAGACCCCCCTCTTTGTTGTGGGGTATGGATCTTTTACTTGCTTAACATTGTTTAGACAAGGAACCAATGGTATTACATTCTTGTCGATGGATGTTACGTCTTCCTATACAAACCTCGCTTCAATTTGTATAGCTTATGTGAATGCACCGACATGCAGGCCATTAGAAGGTGGTCGAGCATCGCGAGCATTCCCTGGATGACTTTTCATATCAATAACATGAATGTCAAGTAGCTAGGCCGCAAAAATCAAGTCATATCCGAGCAATATTAAGAATATGAAACTCGACACGATTTATCAAAAAGTATGGAAACTCATATACTCTTAAAAAGAACATCCGAATACGCTCATTTCTCTAAATCAAGCAATTTAAAGAAAAAAATCATTTCAATAGATCATCATTGGACCATCTGGTGATGGGCCTTAATTTGGACATCATTTGTTTGCTAAAATCTGAACACGAAGCATAAACTATTTTTCTTTATGAACCAGAATTTGGCAGTAAGTTCTTTACAAACTCCGTAATAACACCAATGAATTAATCTGTTCTAGAAAAAAAAAACAGTTGGTGATAAAGTTTGTTTTTTAAATGTATTTATTTGTTTTTTAAATATATTCATTTGGTTTGTATGCCTATATCTAGATTTTTGGTATCGGAGAACATTGCTTGACTTCATTCGACAGGATTTTTAGAAAATTCTTTTAAATTTATTTGAATTAGCTTATCACGCTAAATTTAATTCTCGACTGCCAAAAAAAAACGTCCACCTTTAATTTTATCATTAGTAAATTAGATAACATTTTTCGTTCATCTATAAATTACAATTCCATCGTCTCATATAAAAAATTTACTATTTTTTTTAAAGTTATTTCAGATTAGAGATTCAGAGTTAACTAATAAATTCAATTAAACAACAACACGTATTATCGGCGCTGAAGCAAATCACATACAAATTTGCTACAAGGTCCGATAAACGATCCGCCTTCCTTGTACGAGATTGTGTTAGCGCATGTCTTTGTTTTGTCCTGTTTGTTCTCTCTTAATCTCTTAATACAATCTAGTGTATCCATCTTTCTACAAACAATAAAGTCTCTGCACACCTGAAAAGTAAAGGGGGAACAATATTAAATTAGTACCTAATATTTGAAGCATTACTAACACAACTTTATATAATAGTCCAAGCGGTATCTGTTTTAAAAAGGGTATACTTGGGTAAAACGCATATGACCGGAGATTTTTGCTTAACGGCTTCTAAATAACATCAGAAATGATAATTTTTCTATGCAAATAAAAAAAAAGTGGGCTTAATTGTTATTGCAAAAAAGTATAAAGAAATTGCTAAAAAAAATTCATTTTTTTCTTGGATTTCTCGTCGACAACTTAGCAACTATTCATTTTAGACAAAAATGGAAGAGGAAAAATCAGACACTTGAATAATACCTAGGATCGTCATACTTTTCCCAATTAAACTTCTTAGTGCATAGAATCATCACACCAAATTTCATCCAATTCGGTTCTATAGTTTGTACATAATAATTGTTTAAATTTTTTATTTTTTTTAAATTAAAAAATTTTCAAAATCAAATTTCTAAAAATCTAAAGTATTTGAATATTTGAAAATTTCACCACAAAAATAAGAGCTTTCAAGCTTTAAAATAGTTTTTGAAAAATTCAAATCGGACGATTAGGTGAGCCGTGGTGATTATTTAAACATTTTCGCAATTTTCACGCTTATAAACAATTGCAATAATTTAATGTTTTTTCAATTTTTATTTTATTTTAAAATATGGTTTGAAAATACTCGGAAAGACGAGTATTTAAAAAAAAAGATGATGATCCGCCCATTATTTTCGGAGTTATAGCCCGTTAAAGTTAACCCTTATTTACAGCAAAACTATAAGAGTATAAGGGCTTTTTTTTTAACTAATTGGTTTGTCATGCCGAGTACTTTCCAGATACAAATTTTCAAAATTTGCAATCACGGGCGTCCCATTTAAAATGTCACTCAGAGATAGTTTTTATTTTTTATTTATTTTTATTTTATTTATTTTATTTTTCAATTTTCGTGTTACATACACAAAAGTGCTTACACACGTCAGAACAAAGGTAAAGTCATGTTCTATGAAGAACTAATGATAAAATGACATATAAATAAACAAAACAATACA
>NW_019416483.1:191950-193009 GCF_000390285.2 Anoplophora glabripennis | reverse complement strand
TCTGATTGCCGAGTTCACTTGCACTTTCTTCTGACATGTCTTCTTCAAAATCAATTTCGAACTCGTCTACTTCCACTGTTTTGGAAGCATTTTTACACATTTGCCCTTGGCAATGGGTGCAATACTCAGAGTATTTTTGAACTCGAGAAATCAGAACGGAGTAGTTGTGTGTTTGCTCCCCCCACCACTGATACCTCATTGATTTCACGCGGTCTTGAATATCTTTGAGTGACATTTTAAATGGGACGCCCGCGACTGCAAATTTTGAAAATTTATATCTGGGAAGTACTCGGAATGACAAACCTATTAGCTCAAAAAACAGCCCTTATACTAGTTTTGCTGTAAATAAGGATTAACTTAACGGGCTATAACTCCGAAAATAATGGATCATCAGGTTTTTTTTTTAAATACTCGTCTTTCCGAGTATTTTCAAACCATATTTTAAAATAAAAGAAAAATTGAATAAAACATTAAATTATTGCAATTGTTTATAATCGTGAAAATTGCGAAAATGTTTAAACAATCACCACGGCTCACCTAATCGTCTAATTTGAATTTTTCAAAAACCATTTTAAAGCTTGAGAGCACTTCTTTTTTGGTGAAATTTTCAAGTATTCAAAAGCTTTAGATTTTTAGAAATTTGATTTTGAAAATTTTTTAATTATAAAAAAATAAAAAATTATTATGTAAAAACTATAGAACCGAATTTTGGTGTGATGATTCTATGCACTAAGAAGTTTAATTGGGAAAAATATGAAGATCCTAGGTATTATTCAAATTGACAAAAAAACTTGCATTTTTTTGCAATTTTTTAAATGATTTTACCGCTTTTTGCAATAACAATAATTATTTTTTCGAATTGCAACTTACTCTATCTTATTCCAAATTTAATTACAAAACCTTTTTTTCCTCTTCCATTTTTGTCTAAAATGAATAGTTGCTAAGTTGTCGACGAGAAATCCAAGAAAAAAATGAATCTTTTTGCTATTTTTTATACTTTTTTGCAATAACAATTAAGCCCACATTTTTTTTTATTTGCATAGAAAAATTATCATTTCT